>NW_028280872.1:3805000-3962500 GCF_059751285.1 Brachycentrus maculatus
TTGGAGACAATCTAGATTTGTAAGCAAGTATTTGAACACACTCAAAAATGTTGTTAGACATTGCAATCAATATTCAAAACGATTCGTGATTTTCCTTATTAAAACTTAAATAACTGAAATTAATAGTAATAGCAAATAAAACAAATCAAGTGTGACAAATGATGAACGATAGATGTTGGGATGGTGATATAAGGAAAAAACGTAAGACTGAGATAAGCATTATCGAGAAAATTATAAAAAAAAGGTGTGTTAAGATGGTTTGGGCATGTGAATCAAATGAGTGAAGAAAGAATAGTAAAACAAATTTATGAGGCGAATGTGTTTGGTAATAGAAGGAGAGGAAGAACGAAGAAAAATTTGTTTTGATAAAGTATATTATAAATAATTAAAAGTGGTCAAGTCAGGAGAGAGAAAAAATCTCATTATATTTATTTTCACCCCCTCTGGAAAATCGAACCCGGCACCTCCAGCACAGCAGCCATACGCGTTAACCATTACGGAGGCGGACAAACATCACCATAATGATATAAAAAAAACTAACTAACCATCACGCCGCTTCCCCTCAGGGGTAGGAAGAGAGAATAGAACGCCACACCACTCTGTCTTTGCAATCATTCTTCGCCTCTTCCACGTTCATGCATTTCTTCATACATACCCGACGATTATTACGACTCCTAACCTGACCACTTTCAGGTATTTAGCATACTTGATCGTGCCAAGTATTTCTCGGTCTTCCTCTGATTCTTTTTCCAATTATATTCGCCTCATAAATTTGTTTTACCGTTCTTTCCTCACTCATTCGTTCTAAATGTCCAAACCATCTCAACACACCTTTCTTAATTTTATCGATAATGCTATCCGATATTGTATCGATAATGCTATATTTTACCATACTGATATCCGATTTGAATATAGAGTAATTAAATAATGATAAATATTTTCTTGCCTCCTTTTACCTTATCAACGCGAGATCTGTTTCCGCAGACTTACCCCCTTTTCAAACCACCCCCTCTGCTTCTCAACGGAAGAGTTTGGTATTTAACGGTCTGCGATTATTGTTTGAATTCTTACATTGGCTGTCTGCATCCTTAAGAGGCAGATGAGATTAATGGAAACGGAAAAGCTATGGCTGTCTATCCTGTGTTAGTATTCATATTTATAATGAAACATTAATAAGTCTGGATAGTGAAGAATGTTCTGATACCAGTAGATTCAACATTGATTCATTTCAAATAACATATAATTCATACGCAATGTTCTTGGATTCCTTTCAGATGTGGGCGATAATGGCGCCATCAGTTGAAAAAAAAAGGAATTTATCAATGTGCAATATTTTGAACGTGTCTAAATTCTTGTTCACGAATCTGGGTATTTCCAGATAGGAGTTATTTTGAGCAGAGGAAGACCGAGAAAAACATGGCACGATCAGGTATGCCAAATACTTGAAGGCGGCCGGGTCAGGAGTCGTAATAATCGTCGGATATGTATGAGGAGATGCATGAATGTAGAAGAGGCGAAGAATGTTTGCAAAGACAGAGTGGTGTGGCGTTCGATTCTCTTTGCCTACCCCTGCGGAGAAGCGGCGTGATGGTTAGTTAGTTAGTTAGTTAATACGCAATGTTCTGGGATTCCTTTCAGATGTGGGCAATATTCAGTTGAAAAAAAATGTGGAGTTTACTAATATGCAATATTTTGAGTGTGTCTAAATCCTTGTTCACGAATCTGGGTATTTCCAGATAGGATATATTTTTATTTCAACATAGATGAAGATGAACATGGAAATGTGGGTATTTACAGGACTTTTCATAGGCTGGTTAAGTGATCACTTATACACATGTGTAACATTCACCATTCCACCCACGATTGACTACCACACTACTCAAATTTTTGAAACTTTTAGATATATTGATAAAACTTGTAACATAATATGCGCGATTCAAAAAGTGGTATTTACCAAGTAAAACTTGGTTTAAAAACGTATAGATTACCACAAGAGACTGCCGAATCAATTGATGAAAGTTATATTAGTAATGAGTAATTTAGAGAAAAAAATATGAATTAATTAATACAACATTTTGAGTATGTCCAAATACTTGTTCACAAATCTGGATTTTCTCCACTTGGGGGCTTGTGCACTACCCGGAATTTTACCGTCCGGCAGACTGGTTTTGAAAAATAAAAGCGACAGTTTAGCGTGATCGAATTTACGCGCAACGTGATCACGCACCGACCGAGCACACCGATCCGAAGAAAGATGGACAGTAGCACAAGACAATCCAAGCCAATCGTTGTTTTAAAACGCTAACTGAAGTGCCGGACGGTAAAATTCCGTGTAGTGCACAAACGCCCTTACGGAGCTTGTACACTACCCGGAATTTACCGTCCGGCAGTCCGGTTTTGAAAAATGAAAGCGACTACGACAGTTTAGCGTGATCGAATTTACGCGCAACGTGTTCACGCAACGCTCAAGAGCTCCGATCTGATGAAAGATGGACAAAGGCACAAGCCAATCCAAGCCAATCATCGTTTTAAAACGCTAACTGTAGTGCCAGATGGAAAAATTCCGTGCAGTGCACAAACTATACTTGTTATAACTTAGATGTATGTGAATATAATCCGGGTTTATGTGAATATAAGGAGAAATATTTGTGTTTTTGTTTTTAGCTAGGAGAAACAAAAATCCACCGATTGATCTATAAACCTTGTACATAATAATAAGCAAGGTAAATAATAAATGCAAGTCCCATCTGAAAAAAATACTCGAAAAATTGTATTTTTCATCAGCTGAAAAACGCACGTAAACAAATGTTTAAAAAAATGTCACGTGATCGAAATGGCACAGGGACGTTAATTTCCCAGCTAAGCGTCAGCCGCATGCATAAACAGCTCTAAGACGCACCGCAATAAATTACGGGTTGACATACTTTACGGCGTCGCCATTATAATAACATGTCGTCCGTAAGTGCCTCTTATGCCGGGACAAAGCGAACGCATCGCGCTACGAAACTGCCTAATATTAAGAAATTGATTGCAAGATGCGGGAAGGCGACGGATAATAGGAGCAGTAAAATTAAAACACCGGTCTATTCTGAATTAAAATTTACTGGTACAGGGCCCGTTATGTTTTGAAGTATCTTTCAGAAACATGTGTGGCTAATTGCCTACGGGGTGGTCGTTTCCTTCGCCTGCGGCGTTTCAGATTTCGCCAGATCAATGAAAATAATGGCAACATTTTGAGTGTATCCAAATACTAATTCACAAATCATAATTTTTATTTTATTTATTTAAAAAAAAAAGAGAATTTTTTTATTTTTTATTATTTCCACAAATATTTCAATTTCATACTATTTCTGTGAGCCTAAGCGGTTCATTATTAGAAATAGGTATCAAATTGTGGTAGAGTGGGTTCGAACCGAGGAACTTAAGAGACTTAAGAGTCCGCGACATTAAGAACGGGACCACAACCCGACACTTATATTATCTCCAATTATAGGAGTTATTTTTATTTTTTAACATCATTTTATCTCAACGTAGATGAAGAAGAATATGGTTTAAAGTGTACAAAACCGACCCCATGACAATCTCTGCACAAAAAGAAAATATCGTTCGCGAAGTTAACGGCATCCCGACGCCACTTCTCTAGAAAGTGGCACGGAATACTGAGACCAGATTCCAAGACTGTGTCCGACGTGACGGTCTACATTTAGACGATATAATTTTTAAGAAATAAAACCCGCACTTCTCTTCTTTGTAGAGTATTGAATAGTTCTGCCACCGGAAACCCTTTATGAAGAAGGAAATGGAAGTCTGGGCACTTACAGGGCTGACGACCGTCATAGGCTGGTTTAAAAACAGTAATACTTTTATTGAGTCTATTATCCGAAAGTGAATCTAGAATTATTGTATCTTATTTTAAAAAGTGTCATTCGTAAAAAAATCTAAATTTCATTGACGAATATTGAATAGAAACAGACTTAAGATCATTTTGTGTACTATACGCTGACAGTCTTAAGACATTAAAAAAGTGTATCTGGAATGCTATACTTCATGAAATCAATGGTGGTTGCTGTGGCATAGGGAAAGGAAACGAAACCCGCCTTCTATGTAGACAAGATCGACTTACGTTTATGGGGATGGAACCCGATGGGGATCTGTTTGATTTATATGAATTTTGTAATACTTTCTCTTGAATTGTTGTCGTCATAATCTTGGTTTTGTGTCATACCGTGCATAATAATTTACCGTTATCATATCGAAAGTTCTGGAGATCATGTTGGATTATCAAAAACACTGGAGACATTTGAATCAACACGTTAAAGGGCGTAGATAAACACGATTTAAAAAAAAAGTTGTACATAATAGAAAAATCTCATTTTTTGACATCTCATCAAAGATGAAGAAGAATATGGTCAGAATTACAGGCATAGGGTCAAAAGGTTATCCCCACAATAGCTGACTTCTCCACTGTTGCAAGATACAACTTTGAGTGATACAGGCTGCAAATGATTATCGCACTGATTATTTACATTTCCATCACTAAAGTTTTTTTTCTAACTTAAAAAAAAATTACATCTCAACATAAATGTAGTAGAATATGGAACTCTGGGCATTTACGACCATCATATGCTGGTTTAAGTGTTCACTTTACACATGTGATGAATTTTATTTAACTAATTCTACCCATGATTGACAACCACATTATTCAAATTCTTGGAACTTCTAGATATATTGATTGATCTCGATACACAGTTCTTGGATACACTCAAAATTTTGTAGAAAAATCTTAGTTAAGAAATTGATAAAAATCTGCGTTTATCTTATACGTACCTCGGCTGTCCAAATTTAAAACACAGTAAGGGTATTTTTTGTTGTAGTTTTTTTTTTGCATTTTTGGACTAAGTGGAGTCTATTAGTAAAAAATAAACAAACAAATAAATAAATAAAAACAAGAAAT
This sequence comes from Brachycentrus maculatus, assembly GCF_059751285.1. NCBI lineage: Eukaryota > Metazoa > Arthropoda > Insecta > Trichoptera > Brachycentridae > Brachycentrus > Brachycentrus maculatus. Next base: position 3,809,955 of record NW_028280872.1, read on the forward strand.
AGCTCCTACTCCATCTTTAACTTTTAACGTACCAAGTCTAATATTTAAACTTAGCTTCACAAACGGTGTTTGAAAACGATGCGGAATGCATCGAAACACATGTCAAAATGGATTTTAAGAAATAGTGGTATTTACTAAGTAAAATTTTAATTAAAAATACAAAATACAAATTTATCAACGCTGCAAGGGATGATCAGACGTACATCTTTGCAAGAACGTAGCGTTGACTCGAGAATAGGCGCCGAGCGCTCGGCGAGCATCTGACCACGTCCGCGCCATCTCCGCCGATTAATCCGAGAATGCCCCTCGACCCGAGCAGACAAGACGTAAGAACTTCCACACAGAGATAGATTTAACTCTATCCCTCCGTTTGTTATTGCCTTAAGCATTCGGCTTACAGTTCTAGAAGGAACCTGCCCCCCGCCGCCCGGCGCACCACTCTTTTGTATACATTATTGCGCGTCGTTTGCATATTTCGGCAGTAAAATTAATTCAAAGATTTGCGCGCCTTTCTGGGTTGTTCCCCGATACCCCGATCCGCCCAGGCCGCCCCCTCCGCCGACACGACGAGTTCAAATCCAAAGTTATTATTTATACTTTCCTAACGGTGAAGACTTTCATTTTAATGCCCAATTTCACAACGTCGAGTCATTGGTTTCTTGCGCCTAATGGATCGAGTTTATCCGAGACAATTTATACTTTAATGACACTTTTGTTCCGGGCGGAACGACGGCGCCTAATTATATCCCAACAAATCCATTATACTTAGCGCGCTCACTTGTACACTAGTGGAGTTTCATCTGCTTGTACTAGTGTTATTCACTACGCCACTGTTCGGTTTATACACAATCACCTTATCCCGTAGTGTACTTGAGTACCAAAACTTATTCCGATAATGCTGATGGCGTTTTTCTAGGTTATCGTGCCCGGCTCGTTCACATTTGACGTTGACCTTTCATGGCAATTTGTAATATAAACACCACAATGAGATTCGTATGATCTATAAGCACATTGATGCGGACGTCAATCTTTTAAACCGTCTACAAAATCAAAGCATCCGTTTCATTTTCCGTTAAAAAAATACCGTGTTTCACCTTCTCGCAAGGAACTAAAATGGCTTCACTTCAATCTGTCATGCTACTTTATAATATTCTTTACAACCACAATGCACCTAAATATCTTGCTGAAAATTTTATATACCTCTTAGATCATGGTCTATCACTTCGTTCTTCCCAAGAAAGGACACATTCCATTCCTTTCCCTATCACATCATTCTTCAGTAATTCCTTCTCTGTCAAGGCGGCCAGACTATGGAATGAATTACCTCTCCTTGTAAAAAATGCACCTTCTCTAATAACATGTAAGAAATGCCTGAGACATTACTAGGTGGTAGTAAGGTAAGTTAGATACTACGTAGTAAGGTAGGGTAGGTACTAATTGCGGTTTTATATGTCACGCTGGTAAGTTAGGATAGGCACTGCTTTTCTGCCTATATGGAATGCACGCCCCCAATGGTACACTGGGTAGGTACAGACAAAGGTAAAAAAAAGTTAGCAATTATACTGTTAAATATGCCTCAATTAAAAATTGTACATTCAATTTGTAATTACAGGCAATAAAAATAACAATTTACTAATATACTAATACGCCACTGTCGAGATTATTAAAACGCATTTAGAGTACATTTTTTAATATAATTTTATTTTATTTAAACTTTATGTACAGAAAATAAATAAGTACATTGGTAGGCTTATTTAAAAAAATAATATCTTCCAACCAACCAAAAACAGACAAGTGATATTGATCAAAACGTTTGATACCATATATAGCTGTTTGCAATCAGAGGGTAGATAATACTTGAACATTAAAAACAAACATAAATTACAAATTAACATTTAAAAAAACATAAATTACAAATTGATGATTATAAGGAAGGCAAAGAAAAAAAGGGAGTTTAGGGAAGGAGGTAGAGGGAAAAACTAAGGGAGGAGGTTTGATGGACAGTTAGGATTCTAATGACAAATATAATAGTAATGTCTCAGACGTTTCTTCAAAGTTATTAGTTATTAGAATAAGTTAATTTGCTTTTAATAAAAAATATTGATTTTCCGACAAGCACAAACCGCCGACGAAGTTAATAATAATACTTCGTAAAGTTTCTGATACTATATACAGAAGAGAGGAATCCAAATAGACTAGAGAGCGAACAAAATATTAAAATTCCGTAATATTTGGAGTGGAGTTTCGCTGTGTAAGCAGCGGCCGGATGATCGCAGCGATGAGCGCTATAGCCGGCAATAATATCCGCGATGCCCTTATAATACGTATCAAGTCGAGCGCTAATCTCCTCGCGCCTGCCCTGGCGCGCCGCTCGTCCCCGGCGCCCCCCCTGAACTGGGCCATCAATGATTACGGATTGGTGATTACACCTGGTTATGTCGTGAGGTACAGTTTCCTATTATCGTATCACCACAAAATTTAAAAAAAATGTATGAAAGATGTTAGAATGGTGAAATAAGACATAATCAAATTGTTGGGTAATATTTAAAAAAATCCAAATATCCAAAATAAAACAAGTTTTTGTTGGATTGAATTCTACATTTATTTATGTATATCTTAATACGTGACGCGTTTCGTCTTCTTAGGACATTATCAAACACGATAATTTGAGTGTTTGATAATGTCCTAAGAAGACGAAACGCGTCACGTATTAAGATATACATAAATAAATGTAGAATTCTATCCAACAAAAACTTGTTTTATTTTGGATATATAAGCCAACAATTTCATATGGAATTCTACCAACTGTCTGCAGTTACAATAAATGAGACAGCATCACTCTGATTTTAGTGCATTACCCTTGGATAAAGGGGATTATTTGACAATAATGAAATTAAAGGAAATCAGCGATATTGTATTTATTCCATATTGAATTGTTGGGTAATATATCCAAAATAAAACACGGTTTTTTATATATAAAAATCCACATTACCCACTGAAATATTATATGAACCATTATATGTACTCCTGGACCTAATAATAGCAATTATTGTTAGTATATAAGGACATTTTGTGAATATTTTTAGTCAGTGTTTGATAATGTCCTAAGAAGACGAAACGCGTCCCGTATTAATATATACATAAATAAATGTAGAATTCAATCCAGAAAACCATGTTTTATTTTGGATATATTACCCAACAATTCGATATTGTATTTGCTTTTTACTGACGTATCATGTCATCACACAATTTACTATACCTTAATTATTAAGAATTAAACTTTTGTATTAGACCACTAATGGCAGACCACATGCGCCGTGGTGTAGTTGGGTAGACGCTCGACTGCGAAACTGGCGTCGCGGGTTCGATTCCCGCAAAATAAATTCAAGTTGAATTGATTCGATGAATTTTTCAAATAAATTTTCCCTATCCTTACTATCCTACCTGCAGACAAGCCTCTTATAGAACCTTCGCGGGTTGTTCCTTTAAATTAAAAAAAGGAAAAAATGCAAGGATGAGATAAGCATTATCGATAAAATTAAGAAAGGTGTGTAGAGATGGTTTATTGACATGCGGAACGAATGACTGAGGAAAGAACGGTAAAAAAAATTATGAAGCAAATGTGGTTGGAAGAAGGAGCAAAAAACAGGAAAAAATGTAAATACGGGAAATACATGTACGAAAATATATCGGGAATGAAATAATTACACGCGATTGGTGGGAATATGTTAAATCCGGGTATTTATTTCGAAGAAGAAAATATTTTTTATTTTTCGGTACTTTATGCAAAAATTAAATTACGTCAAATGTCAAATGATTTATCTATATTGGGCCTTAAAAGTCAATACATGTCAAAAAAATGGACTTACTTGCACAGTACCGTGGAGCGTCCGCCCTGGAACAGAGACAGGGGGCCCGACTTGCGAGGGAGCCTCACGGCGCAAGCCCCCCGGGGCCCGGAAACGCAGGCGAACGTCGACAAAGGGTTAAGCAGCAAGCGGTCCACTGAAAAGGCTGGAGTCTCTGTCGGCAGAAGGCGCTGAAAGGGAAAAAGAAATAATGATTTCAAGTAATGCAGCATGACCGCACTGTTCTTTTAGTATCATACAGACGAGCGGTTCCACGGTGTGAGCATATTCTACACTTATTAACTTACATGCCCCGCTGACAGTGACAGGGACTTTGAAAGCACTATTAAAATGTTCTTATACGCACACTCAATAACTATTTTATTCAATGTTTCGGCATTTACTTTTTGGTAGGAGATGATGAAATTATAAAAGAAAGCATTTGTTTTTTTGAGATTATTTTATGACGACTAGTTTCAGAATCTAAGCTTCCATCTTCAGGTCTAAATGTAAACTAAAACATAATAAATAATTAACTGTTCTATAAATAATTATATTTCAGTTTACATTTAAACAAGATGGAAGCTTAGCTTCTGAAAATAGTCGTTATAAAATAAACTCAAGAGGTGAAATCAATAAAAAAAAACAAACATTTTCTTAATGATTTTATTTAATAACTGATGCTAAAAAAAATATTATATGCAAAGCCGAAAATATACTTTCAACTTACGAAAATAAAAAAAGTAAAAAAAACAAATGTCGATCACAGATTATTTAAAATGCAATACACTTTGATATATTTTTTGTTCTGTTCAGTATGTATTTAAAAAAATACGTTTTAACAACGAAAACTTGTATTCTTTTTAAAAATTTAACCTTAATAATAATTTACCTATTTAAAAACTTGATGGTTATCTGCAAATACCCAATCTGCATTGGGAGAATGGTATCTTTACTCGATAGTAACTCCTTGTGTATTAACTTCTTAATCCGCATTCATAGTTTATTTCAACAGGTCTCTTGAAAAACGATCGATAGAAGTTTCACTGTATATAAATATGATGAAGTATGTATTAAATCTGACATATTTATAAGCAAATAAAGAAATATAAATAATACTAAAAATGTTTATTTTTCTTTCTTCATTCATTCGATTCAAATGCCCAAACCATCTCAACATGGCCATAAAATGAAATAAAAAAAGTAAATACGACTTCAATGTGTTGAAAATTTCTGAGAACAATTAATCAAAAGCTTGATAAGCAATTCTACCGAGAACAGGGACACTCGTGTTATAAAAACTTTTTACTAAAAACAACAAAAGCATCCCCCCAAGATAATTGATAATACAAAACGACGAATACCCCCCCTCTTTCTGGGAGAGAGAGAGAAAAATTAAATGGGTGGGGGGTGTATTCGGACCCCCCCCAATTTTGTTTTACGTACGGTGAAAAGTTTCCTGGCGAAGATGGGCAATTTTCAATTATTCATCCCAATCTTTATTTCATCTATGTATTAGATTTTTACGTTTTGTTTGGAGGATCGCCCAAAAGGCAGGAAGTATTATTTTAATATATTTTTAGGAAAAAAAAAACGTGTTGAATACATGCTTGGGTGATGCGAACTGTACCATAATCGTAAAAGTTCGTATGTGTATATTTATGTATCAAGAAAAAATGGTAAAGTAGAATATCGACAGCCATTATTTATTTATTTCATTAGCTTATTTAACTTTAAGTACACTGTTTTTTTAATTTAATTTTTTCGTATTTTTTTGTTCATTTTATAAATAATGTATAACATATGACTTGCTTCAGAGGCTTGCACTCTTCATCTCGAGATTAAAAATAAATATGAATTTATAATAATTAAAATATAACTTTGTTTTAAATCACAATAAATATTTTATTATAACTTAATTATTTTAATCAGTATTGAAAAAGAAGCGGTTAGCTTAGAAACCGGAAGACATTATAATTCAGTTATAAAAGAATATTTATGGTGACTTTAAAACAAAGTTATATGTTAATTATAAGGTGAAAAGTACTTTATAAAAGTTATTACTTCAAATGTAAATTAAATAAATTTATAAATTATTAATTGATATTAGTAATGTTAGTAAATAACCACTCACCGACTACTTCTGTCTACCGGTTTCGAGACGTACCCGTCTCTTCGTCAGGACATACACTACAATTTAACAATCATGCGAACAACACTACACCACACCCACTTAGTACTATTCACATACACTATCACTACACATGCAAAACATGCAGAGCGAGTTGTTAGTCCCACCATGCTTTTGGGAAACTTTCCCAAAAAGTTCCTGAAAAAGTTTCCCAAAAGCATGGTGGGACTAACAACTCGCTCTGCATGTTTTGCATGTGTAGTGATAGTGTATGTGAATAGTACTAAGTGGGTGTGGTGTAGTGTTGTTCGCATGATTGTTAAATTGCAGTGTATGTCCTGACGAAGAGACGGGTACGTCTCGAAACCGGTAGACTGAAGTAGTCGGTGAGTGGTTATTTACTAACATTACTAATATCAATTAAAATGTTTGACCACAAAGTAAATGCTTTGAATATAAATTATAAATTATTATTTAATGTGGTATTACATAAAGCAAACGATGAATGGAACTTAACGAGAAAGTAAAATTATTTGACAACTAATAGTTAAAATTTGTAGTAAAAAAATTTGAAATTACATTATTTTATTAAACAAATTTATGAGGCGAATGTGCTTAGTAATTAAAGCAGAAAAATACAGAGGAACACTTGGCATTATTAAATATTTCAAATACTGGTCAAAGTCAGGAGTCAGAATAATCGGAAAAGCTGAATATTTTCTCTGCTTACCCCTATGGGAAGGGGTGTGATGATTAGTTAGTTAGTTAGACAAGAAGTAGACAACATTTGTAGTAAAACGATTTGAGTAACTTTATTTTTACATATTCTATTGTATATCCAATATTTGTCATCATTCATCTTTGGTTAAAATATAATTTAAATAACTTCAAGGTGTGTTTTATTTAAAGATTATAAATAGAGAAATAATTATTTATATTATTTTTTTATTTTTTACATGAGTTATTTTTTACAACATTTTGAGTATGTCCAAATACTTGTTCACAAATCAGGATTATCTCCAATTATTATCTTCTTCATCTTAGATGAGATGTCAAAAATAATATGAAAAATACTCCTATGGTTGGAGATAATCCAGATTTGTGAACAAGTATTTGGACACACTCAAAATGTTGTAAATAAATTATCTGCTCAAATTATAAGCTTAAATGATAAAAATGAAAATGATATTTTCTAGCGTTTCTCATGTGTGTGATTATAATCCAGGATTTGGACCTCACACACTAATAAAAGAGTTTCTGCTCAATAAAAAGCTTTTTTTCATCTCACCATTAGATGTCTCTAGTGAATTTCTAGTGATTCAAGAACAATGTTTCAAAATTGGTACATATACTCGTATATAGAACATCCAAGAATTTTAGTAGTGTGGTTGTCAATAATGGGTAGAATTGGTGAACGTTACACGTGTGTAAAGTGATCACTTATACCAGCCTATGACGGTCGTCAGCCCCGTAAATGTCCAGACTTCCAAATTCTTCTTCATCTTTGATGAGATGTCAAAAAAAAATAGTTATTTTTTACATAATGAGGATTTTTTTCCGATACCCAATAGCCAACTGATATAGTTTGTCAAATGCGTTATTTTTTTTAGTTTCATCACTAAGAACATAATTAAAATAGAGTCATCATTGTACGTGGTCCATACCGCATACTTTAAACACGAAACAAATGTTGAATTCTCGATCATAATTTAAGAAAATATAATATAGCGTTAAACCTTTCCATTACCCCTCGATCTTGATAGGCGTTCGCTAAAAACAAAAAGAGAAATACTAAAGACATTAATGAAAAAAACAGAATAAAACAAAAGCATAAAAAACAGTTTTTCTTATACAAGATGAAGGAGGGTGCAGTGATCGACAGACTAGAGAGTAGAGCTAAAACAACGAAACTTCGCAAAAAGGATGAAAAGAACAAATAGAAGACAAAATGATGCCAGGGGTCTGAGTTGGCCCTTGCGCAAATGCGAGATTTTAGAATTTTGATAATTTGAGAATATTGCGATTGGAAAAGGGGAGGCGCGGGGCGGAGAGGAAGATAAGACGTGGGGGTGAAGGGAGTGCTTCCGGGGTGAAATGACAAGAACAAAAGTGAATTCGGCGGTTGTACATTGTAATGGGGGGCGGGCGGATCGACGATTGTATTGTCTTAGCCAGCGATCTGTTCTGGTGAGGGGTGCTGGTCAGGTTGGGTGCTTTGACAGAATAAGGGATGTTTATTTTTAAATAATAAAAAAAAAACAAAAAATTCTGAAAGAAAAACGCATTTTTTTACCACATGAGTTATATTTAATTTAATTATAACTACTAGTTTCGCAAGCTTTGCTTCCATCTTCAGGTTTAAATAAATCGTAGTCATACAGGAGAAAGTGACCAAGTGCATTATTTTACAAAAACATGATAATTGACTATTTGATATCTTACTAGCTTAATATTGCCCTAAAAAATCCCAAAGGATTTTAAACATGGAAGTATAATATATTGACTAAGTAAAAATTACTAACTGCATTGATGTTTATTTTGTTGCCAAGCAAAAGTGACTTAAATGGCCCTCATGAACATTTTACGTTTTGGTAGTTGGTCACTTTCTCCTGTACGACTACGATATATGGTTTATATTAAGACCTGAATATGGAAGTATAGCTTCCAAAACTAGTCGTTATTTTAAATTAAAATGACCACACCACAATGTTAACTAAGATTTTAATATATGTACAAAAAAAGAAAATAAAAAATGACTAGTGGTAGAAAACAAGAGTTTTTCTTTTACAATTTCATCATGTCTTACCACAAAGTAAATACCGAAATAATAAATAAAATAACTGAAAAAATACTTTATGGAAATATATCTGTGGAAATATTTCTCCTCATCATAAATCAAATGTTAACAATGCTTTTAATATACGAAATATGTTATATTTTCTTTTTTTCCCTTGCCTCCTTTTTTCTTATTTTCCTAACTCAATCCCAATGTATTGTCTTTGTAGACTGTTGCGGTAAACTTTCTTCATCTTTAGGTTGTAGGTCATTTTGTTGTGGGTAACGTCACCTAGGTCATGCCTACAAATCAAGTTTTCTTTCTGCAGCATCCATGATGCCTACAAATCAAGTTTTCTTTCTGCAGCATCCATTCTTTAGTCTTCCTCTAAATTTCTTTCAAAGAAGATTCATAGCGATTGCTTGGTTCACAATATGATCAGGTTCTTTGCGTTTTATGTGCCCATACCATCTCAATTGCTTCTCCTCTACTTAACTATTGATGTCTGTTATAGCTAGGCTTCCATGAAGACTCTTTATTTTGTCTCTAAGAGACACTCTAGCTGACCATTTACGCATTGGCATCACAACAGTTTCTATTTGCCTAGAGTAGGTGTAATATGGTACATCCTTCAGCATACGTAGCCAAAGAGGAGTGCAAGTCTGAAAATAGTCTGAACTACCTACTTTCAAATATTTAAAACCACTTGATAATGACAAGTTTTTTGTTTTTTTTTAAAGTTTAATCATTAAAAAAAACACCCTCTAAATAATGGTAATTTTGTGAGGCTTCCTTCGAAAGGCCAAAAAATATCGAAGCGTTAACAGCGAATGAAAAAAATCTTCCAGCGAAACAGGACAATAATTGAATAAGTTTTTAATAAAAACATTGTCCGTGTGATTGTTCCCCCCTCCATCGGAAACCATAAATATCTCGGCCAATCAGAGGGCGAGAACAATGGGAGGCGGCCCAAGACTTAATCAAAAACTCCTAGTTCGAGTCTGGAATTTTGTTATTGAAATTTAAAAAGGAAATGTCATTGAATATTAATCAAGGAGGCATTGTTTTTTAAATTCGCCAGAAATCCATTGTCCGAAGTTATTATTCCCTGGTATTGTAATTATTATTTCCAAATTAATTTTCAATTCCTTTTAAATGTAATTCCGGGTCTTAGAAAAAATGAAAAACAAAGGTGCTTCACGAAATGTAATGGAAAAAATAATATTTTGGTTTGATTATTTTAATTATTTAATAAAGTTAAAAAATACATAGTTAAATTCAATTACAAGACAATTCTACTTATACTAAGAATACTAAGCTCATGTGTTTGGAGAGGGACTTACTCTCAATGTTCATTGTTAATTTTTATAAAATAAATCAACTTTGTTTTAACCACTTTTTATTGGTACACTTTATCCAACCGGTTTCGACAAGAACCTTGTCATCATCAGGGTTTATGTACTAAATTCTAAAACATTTAAATACTCATAGTTAAAATTAATTACCCTTCCCTTACGATAGCAAAAACTTCCACGCACTCTGTACACCATATGAAAATATGATTTTAAAAATCCTAAATATTGTTTTTATCGTGCATTGCGTAGCGAATACGTCAACTCCAAAGTTGTCATTCGGAGTTGACGTATTCGCTACGCAATGCATAATAGTAGTACATAAGTTAGTACATAAACCCTGATGATGACAAGGTTCTTGTCGAAACTGGTTGTAAAAAGTGTACCAGTAAAAAGTGGTTAAAACAATGTTGTTTTATTTTAGAAAGTTTATAAAATGTGCCACAAAGTATCTGCGAAAAACATTCAAGAACAAATAATGTTAATACTTAATAAATAATATGATTGTCTTTTTTTCATTATATTATTTTTTTAGTTGAAAATATACTAATTGGTAAACATTTTCAAAACAGGATTGGAAGATATTCTTATTCAATAGCATCGATCGACGAGGTAGTGCTTGGAAATAGAAGCCATGGAAGACTGAGGAAAACTTTGCTTGATCAAATATTTCAAATACTTAAAAGAGTCAGGATTATCAACGGGCGTGTATCATGAGGTGTATAATTATAAATGTGGAAGAGGCGTGATTGTTAGATACTTTTAATATTTAATAAATATATTTTTTTATTGGTCCGAATAATCGGCTGGTATGTTTGAGGCGGAGTGTAATGTTCAGCAGGCTCGGCTACCATACTGGTGGCCCCGGGTTTGATTCCCGGGGGGGGGGGGTCAAATAAATATAAGTGACTTTTTCACTGTAATATTTGTTCAATATAACCTGGACTGGTACCTGAAGCGGAGGGCTGATCACCTTTCCCTTATGTGTTAATGATCAAGATAACACTGCGTTTGTATGATGCAGTGCCCTATGCACCATAGGGTGCGGATAAGGGTTTAAATGAATGAATGTATGAGGTGATAAGTGAATATGGATGAGACGAAGGTTGTTTGAAATGACAGAGTGGTGTGGTGTAATATTCTCTCTGCGTACCTCTGTGGCGAAGCGGCGTGACGGTTAGTAAGTAAGTTAGCTACAAAACCATTCGGCAGCTGCATTTAAAACAAAGTAATTTTATACTTTACATAACGGAAAACAACATTTACTATACAAGTCTCGTGGGATAAGAAGTTTCGGGCACTGGGTTCAATTTTATTTGCAATTTTTTCCAACCTGAAGTTGGTTCTGCTAGCATTCCGTAATTTCATTTAAAATTACAGGCGATGGATTCAGTAGCCTTGAGGGATTACACCTTTCAGTTGCGCAGTGCGCGCTGGGAATTTAAATGGAAAATAATGCATTAGTTTGCATTTCATTCGGATGGTTGAACGTCAGAAATTCACTGTACTATATTGCTCTCTATTATAGAGCGCCTTTTTTCAGGATTTTTATAACGTGAGCGCGCTGAAAGTTTTCAGGCGCACGGCTGGCTCAGACGACTGAAATAATATCTAATTATGACCTTTGTATTACAAATTGTTATGGCATAGCATTATAACATATGCAAGTTCCAACAACATACACACACATACACATTGTAAAGATTTCGATAGGATTATAAAACAATACACGATCTTTACAACATTTTGAGTGTGTCCTTATGCTTTTTCACAAATCTGATTAAAAAAATAATATGATCGATGATCAGTAAAGAATACAAGAAAGAAAAAAATATCTTACTTAAGGAAATCGAATTGTTTATAAATTAATTTAATATGTGTGTGTGTAAAAATAGTTTAATAGATGATCATTCATCAAGGAATTTGAACGATTTTTTTAAAAATAAATTTAGTATTTGTGTGTGAACTACATGTTATGTCTTTGTTGCCAATTTAAAAATTAGATAATATTTTTTCATAAATCCACTGACATATCATATTAAAGCCCTGGTCGGTCTCCGCAAAAAAAACAGTTTCGTTTAAAAATGAAATATTATAAGTAAAAAAATATTAAGAAATATGAAGCCATGAAATAACTACGTTGTGATTCCCTTTAAGACTCAAGGACAAAAGCTTAAAAATGCTTAAGTTTTTATTTATTGACTTGGCGTTTAATTTGTAGAACTCCATTTTAATTTATGTATTATTTTTTTAATCAAACACAGATTTTTTGAGTCTACTAAGTTGTATTTTATTAAAAAAACACATAAAAATCAATATTGTGACAATTGTTTCGCCTAGTTATGTGTTTCGCCTAGTTATGATATTCGTTTGAAAATGCCATAACCAGGCGAAACAATTGTCACAATATAATTTTTTATGTGTTTTTTGTTAATAAAATACAACTTAGTAGACTCAAAAAATCTGTGTTTGATTTAAAATTAATACATAAATACTAAACCTAATTACATCAAATCAATTTCGAGCTTTATTTTCATTTTGTTTAGGCAAGAGATTTTAATAACTTTGTATGTGACTCGTAGATATTACTTCTGCACGTCTACAAATACAAGCTTATAGTTGACAAAATATAAAATTTAAGAAGTAAACCAGGTTGAAATACTTTTTTAAGGAATAAAACCGTCGTACACGAGAGCCACGGGGGTGACTGTAGAACCTACGTGTACGGGGTGAAATAAACCTTCAGGTTTAAATCGAGGTCTGCTGTTTTGGACGCGCGTCTCGCGTCACAAGTAAATTATTCAAAAAATGTACAAAATCACCCCGCCTTACCTTAACTCATCTACATGCACGTTCCGGACATCTTAAAAAAATAAATAAAAAAAACCTTCTTCTGTGATATTGAATTATTACATAAATTACCTTCGAAGCAGGAAGTATTATATAAATTACCCATATAGTATTAGTAACAAAGGTAGTATTTCACAAAAGTGGCGCTATATAATTTATCAAAATTATTATGACCCACCAAGCGAACACTTTTTTTCTTTAATGTTTTTTTGCAGATGGCACATTTTATAAAACTTTAAAAAATAAAACTATTTAAAAAAAATTATATCTGAAGTAATAAATTCGTGATTTTCCATTTTATAATAAAAATGTAACTTTTTAAAAAATCATTCATATTTATGGTGATTTTAAAACAAAGTTACATTTTGATTCCGTTTATTTTATATGACAATATAAAATAAACCGAATCACAAAGATGAAGAAGTATATGGAAGTGTAGGTATTTACAGAGTATAGGTCATTGGTAAGCCAATTACAGCGAAATATTATTCGCATTCGTTTACAAGATTTCATACTAAGCACAAAGGGCGCAACTGACGTTTTCAATAAACATTACATCACACCTATTTTTTGACATATTAACATAGATGAAGAAGAATATGGAAGCCTGGCATTTACGGGGCTTACGACGTCATAGGCTGGTTTAATTGATCACTTTACACACGTGTAACATTACACCATTCTATCCATGAGTCGAGTAGTGTGGTTGTCTATCAAGAGTAGAATGGTGAATGTTCCACGTGTATAAAGTGATCACTTAACCAGCCAATGGTCATAAGCTTTATAAATACCTAGTCTTTCGATATTGAGACGTCAAAAAATTCATACGTGGAGAAAACCCAGAGGTGTGTACCCAAGTATTTGGACACACTCAAAATGATGTGAATAAAAATAAAACTTTGTTTTTAACCACTCTTATTTTGGTATTTTTCTTTGGTTTCTGGTGTCTTTTGACTTGTTACGACGAGCACCTGGTCATATTCAGGGACGGAAATGTACCAAATTAAAAACTGTAAAAAATTGCATATTCATATACATACCAAAAAAAACATGTACATCGATATATTTTATTTTTATTTGTTCGGAAATTGTACAGCTTTACATATATAAAATGAAATAATAAACAATAATGACATTAACAATACTAAACATTACATTACATTAACAAAAATAGTTACGTTAAAAAAAAGCAAAATTAAACAATTCCACATTTATGTTATAATAACTATTAAAAAAAATTCAGCGATTTAAAAAAAAGGGTATTAAAAACTACATTTTGCAGGAAGGAGAAGCATATATATCGCTTTAAAAAAATTATGAATAGATTTTGTATATTAAAAACATTAATAACATTGTGGTATAGTAATATAATAAAAGTGGGTATTACACAAAGTAAACGATGAATGATAAGGAGAGTGTTAAATATAAATAGCGACACAATTCGCAACACAAATTTAAGAAATGCCGGTTTAACCATCACCCATATTTGCAAACTAAACAACAACAAAAAAAACACAAATTATCATGTATCTAGTACGTAAAACGCAACACGCAAAAATACGTTTCAGAATTAGTTCACGCTTTTCTGAACCGCTGAATGCGGCTGAAACTACCTCTGAACCATCTTAAACTTCCAGGGGATGCTGTCGGGAGGGGGGGAAGGGGCTAGGCGAGAGGGGAGGGCGACTGTATGTGACACTCTTACAAACCACCGTGATTTTTCTCTCGTAATAATTTCGCCGCAAACGCGCCGCGGCGGCGGTACGGAGAAATAAATAAATAAATAAAATGAGTCGCGGCTAAGGGCTGACAAACCGGTCGGAAAATGAGAATGGAGACTGGAATTGGTACGACTATCGGATTTGGCGAAAGGGGTGGTAGTATATGTGACTGTCAACCTGAAATGGGTAGGAAAATTCACCTGTGGAGAAAGCGTACGCTCGTGTAATGCAACAATAAAATGATATTACACATCATTTCTTATACAAACACTTATGGAATCAGCATTATAAAAATATAAATAAATATATTATATATATCTATATATATATATATATATATATATATATATATATATATATATATATATATATATATATATATATATATATATATATATATATATATATATATATATATATATCTATATATATATATATATATATATATATATATATATATATATATATATATATATATATATATATATAAATATATATATATATATATATATATATATATATATATATATATATAAATATATATATATATATATATATATATATATATATATATATATATATATATATATATATATATATATATATATATACACATATATATATATATATATATATATATATATATATATATATATACACATATATACACACAACGAAGGTTTGAAAGTCCCAAGAATTAACAGTAAATATGGGAGTCGAACACCGCAATATATCGTTCCGAACATTTTTAATTTGTTGTCGACGAATGTTAGAGGTCAAAATAAAATATGGAACAAAGGCAAAATAAAGGAATGTGTAAATGATCAACAGTTAATTTTATGAATTTTTTTCAATTAAGGTTTTACTTAGTAAATACCACTGACACAAATTAAAACATTAATTGAAAATGGATAGATTTTACCACAACGTGACTGCCGAAACAATAAATGAGATTTATGAAAATTGTTAATTTTTTTTCTATTTTTTGTGTGTATATTAGGTTAAAATCGTTCAAAACAATAAAAAATGTCTGCAGTAAAAAAAGTGATTTACATAAATGTACCTATACAAATAAATTAAAAAATTAAAAAATATCAATTTTACATGCATCTTCTCATACATACCCGTTGATTATTCCGACTCCTGACCTGACCACTTTCAAATATTTGAAATACTTGATCCTGCCAAGTTTTCCTAGGTTTTCTCTGCTTCTATTACCAACCACATTCGCCTCATAAATTTATTTAACTCTCATATTATTTTTGACATCTCATCAAAGATGAAGAAGAATATGGAAGTCTGGGCATTTACGGGGCTGACGACCGTCATAGGACACACTCAAAATGTTGTAAATAAATTATCTGGTCAAATTATAAGCTTCAATAATAAAAATGAAAATGGTATTTTCTGGCGTTTCTCATGTGTGTGATTATAATCCAGGATTCGGACCTCACATACTAATATAAGAGTTTCAGCTTAGTAAAAAGCTTCTTTACATCTCACCAATAGATGTCTCTAGTGAAGTTCTAGTGATACAAGAACAAGGTTTCTAAATTGGTTCATATATATAGAACTTCCAAGAATTTGAGTAGTGTGGTTGTCAATAATGGGTAGAATTGGTGAATGTTACACGTGTGTAAAGTGATGACTTAAACCAGCCTATGACGGTCGTCAGCCCCGTATATGCCCAGACTTCCATATTCTTCTTCATCTTTTATGAGATGTCAAAAATTAATATGTAAGGACTCAGTTGATGTTGAATACCATTTGCCTCTGAATCCACATTTTGTCAATCCAGTACTCATAGGGCTGAGGGTTTGACTGCCCTTCAAACAGCACACATCCTTCGGCCTCGCGCTCAGGCTGAGCGCCGGTGCTACGTAGCAGCCTTGTCGCATATAATTTTTCTAACGCACGCGACCGGAATAAACCATCTCCCGATATTATTATTAAAACAAAATAAAGCTTCGCGCATACGGCGAGGATTCTAAATTGGTCCCGTATCCGAGCGAAATTAATATTTTAAATACATCCCTTAATTGTTTATTTTAATTTCGCATGTGCTTATATTCTCTAGAATTTTTATCCGTCGCGTACGTCGTTGCAATTTTAATTCGGAAGATTTGTGCTTTGCACAGGGTGGCGCAAAATTAATCGCACCATCGGAAGATGTTTAAATTTTTGTAAATGGAGTTGTACTTCAATCATATTCGACATTTGTGAACTAGACAGCTGCAGCATACAAACAGACTGATAAAACGGATACAAATGTGAATCAACACTGGCGGCAGCCACTTGACGGATGTCATCTTTTCCACTTACCAAAAAAATATAAAAAGGTCCAAATGTTTTTTTTTTATTATTTAAATTGATTGTTGTTTACAAACAGAATTGGATGATTTACTTTGCGGCACCCGAAATCTGTTTGTATACTACAGCTATCTAGTTCACAAATCGCTCACTCCTTTCAAGAACGTCATAAATCAAAAATTGCCTATTTTCAGTTGTGCATGTTTTCGGAATGCCAAGAAAATGTACTATATCCCAGCAAAAGCGGTATATTTTTAACTTAATATTTGCCCGCTACAGGGCAGAAAGAGTTGTTTTTGCATTTTGAAGAAAAGGTATTGTTTCATTTTTTTAAAAAATAAACTAGTTATTTTTTAAATGGAGAAAAAATCTTCAGGTTTAACCTAAAAAGATCTGTTGCACAGTAAAAAGTTCAATAAGTGGCTTGATATTTATTTTTAACAAATTGTATTATATTTTTAAACTTTAAAAACGTTCTCCTGAAAAATCAAGTTTTTTGATTTATGACGTTCTTGAAAGGAGTGAGCGAAATGTCAAATATTATTGACGTACGACATTCTGATAGATTAAAAAAATGTACACCTGTATGATACCACCAAATGAGTTTTATTTCATTACACACGACTAGTTTCGAAAATATACAGGTGTTTTCATCTACAGTAATGGAAGTCCTCACCAAAACATTCATTTCCATTATAAATGATTTTAGGTTATCAGGAATTCTAGCTTGAAAAATTGTAACATTTTTGGTACGATTTAATGATTTGATATTGGTTTAACACAGTATTGGTCACGTTAAGTCGCAATTTTAATTAAGATTTCGATAGAATACCGTAAACAGAACATATTTGCATATACAGGATTTATTTGTGCAATGTGGGAAATGTAACTTTTTGGTGGGGACATCCACAGTTTTACTTTTCACCTGCAGATAAAAATATATGTTAGTTTAGTGGCATTACACAAGGGTTTGAAAATGTATGATGATATGCCTAAATGTATGAAGGATGAAAAGAGTTTGAAAGAATTTAAAAATAAATATTTCGTTTACTGTAAAAAGATGTTAATATATAAATGATGTAAATTAAGCGTAAAAAAAGTTGGTATTATATCGCTCACTCCTTTAAAGAACGTCATAAATCAAAAAACTTGATTTTTCAGGAGAAAGTTTTTAAAGCTTAAAAATATAATACAATGTATTAAAAATAAACTACTAGCCACTTATTGAACCTTTTATTGTGCAACAGATCTTTTTAGGTAAAACCTGAAGGTTTTTTCTCCAGGTGAAAAATATTAAGTACCTATATTTAAAAACAAAAAAAATTCGAATCTCATTTCTTCGAAATGCAAAAACAACACTTTATGCCCTATAGCGGGTAAATACTAAGTTACAAATATGCCTCTTTTGCTGGGATATAGTACATTTTCTGGGCATTCCGAAAACATGCACAACTGAAAATTGACGATTTTTGAGCGATATTAATATAAGCTATCTAAAGAAAAAAAATAAAAAAAGGTTTAAAAAAAAATCTACATGTCATTCCACAAAGGTAATGCCGAATCAATAAATAATATCTTCTGGTAGAGTGATTAGTTTTGCGGCATCCTGTATGAATACGCAGCGCCATCGTAGGACACGTGTTGTACTGCCAGGGTGGCATGAGCGGGGGTAGATCGCACGTGGTTATTCCGTTCTACAATTTATTAAATTGGGGTTGGGGACGTTAGATAGGCGAGGAAAACAATGTGATTTATTTTAGTCGGTTATAAAAATGCCGGCCAGGATTCCCAGATGAAATGATTTGAAAATCACAGAATAACGGCGAGCAATAAAATATGAAACGTGAAAAACATTTGCATGAATATTTCACGCTGAAAATTCTGTAGGAACACTCTGATTTAATGAATGTAGAGATTGTGTAACATGAACCACGAAAAAGATTTTTCATTTTTCTAAAAATTCAATAATTTTTCTATCCCTATCTCCTTTTACATGTGTGTATAATATATATACAAATATATATATTGTATATATATTTTTGTATAATATATATACAAATATATATTGCGGGGGGGGGGTTAATTCCCTCAATATATTCTCTTATATCCTGTATTCATTGTTATCGCAAAGTTAAAGCCAAATCAATAAACAATAAATTACAAATTGACGATAATAAGGATGGTAAAGGAAAAAGGGAAGGGGGTAGAGGGAAGAACTAAGGATACATAATTAAACCTAGAAAAAATTAAGATTAAACTATAGTTAAATTAAATGTAACAACATTTTTTCTGTCTACATTTTAATGATTTAATTAATGTAGATCGAATAGTATTTTTTTTTTATTTTCCGTAATATCAGTTAATTATTATTATAGTAGTTTATTTTGCTTCCATCAATATATTCTCTTATATCCTGTATTCATTATTACAGTATTACAACGTATTTTAAGAGCTGAACTCACTCGTAAACGAGTGGAGGTTTAAAAAAATATCACGGAATGAGCAATGGGGAAAATATTTCTAATTTTTTAAACGTTTCAACGGTACTCTGTGGTGCATTCGTTTTATATTATTACAAAAAAAAACTGAAAAAACGTAATAACATCTTTAAAATTAAACGTAAAATCTTAAATACAAATGAATTAATAAAAACTTACAGTGTGGGATTATTGGTTGGGTGGTACGAGTAATGCATTATTAAACAGTGTATTTTTTTCCCCAAAAATGAATAATGAAAGTGATACATGGAGTAAAATTCCGAGACGGACTGACAAAGGAAATATTCAGCAAATTGAAACTTGTGACAGTCAAAGAACTATATTGTAAATCAATTTTTACATATGCATTCAAGAAGAACTCTCAACTAACACAAGAAAACACCCCCCAGAAAAGCTAAAAAATCACAATAACAACACACGTTATGGAAAAGTACATAGAACTACAAGATCCAAAACAAAGGAACACATCAAACAAAATCGAACCTCATTTCGTTTAAAGAACTTTGATTAGTATTCAAGTACGTTGGACTATAATCCTTGAATGAACTTAGTATGATTGACGTAGTACATAAATATCTAGAAAACTCTTATAATAAAAAATATGAGATTTCGTAGTGTGTTAAAAATGAGATTAAAAATAATAAATACATACAAAAAAATCCCCACTATTGCATTGAATATTTCAAAATAACACATATTACAGAGAAAATTCTAGAAATTAAAGTAAGGACATTGGGCAAGAGATGTCAATAGCATGCGCAGAATACAACTTTTTCCAGTGGTTTGGCTTTTCGTCAACAGGTTCGCAAAGCAGGGATCCCAACCCAGGAAAATTTAAAAGTAAAATTTAAATATAAAATAAAAGATAAAAAATTTATAAAAAATAAATATGATGGTAAAAACATAGATTTTAAAAGGACAAGTAACAAATATATGCTTCAAAAAGCAATCGAAGTGTTAAATCAATACCGAGAAAAAAATAATATTCAGGGAATCGAACTCGCGATTTCCTTCATAGTAGCCTAATGTGCAAACCATTACATAACGGAGGCTGGCAAATTTCTTAAGCTGGATTTGCAGCTAGAATTAATATTTATATCTTGATTCTCGTAATATATATTTTTAGAGATGGTAAGATGGTACCCCTATTCAATTATCTCAAAAGAATTTGCGATCAAGTTGTAGAATTACTTATTATTATTTAATTTATATTGAAAAGTAATATAAACCATATTTCATGATTAAAATATTTCCACACACATATTTAAATGTAGGTATACGATTTACGCGTGGATGTGTGCTTGTGTGTGGAAAAAGGAAGTTTAAATTAGGGTGTAAAAATATCTCGATGGAAGTACGAATTCAAATTAAGTTTTGATTATTACGACGGCGTTTTTTCCCGGTGTTATTACCGAAGAGAAGCCATTATAGGTAGATTTATCGACCAACTTTCTACCAACAGATTGGATACGTTTATGGGGTAGTAGATACTCATATCGTTATACTAAAAACGTATCGCTAGAACGGTTTTCAAACTGGTGTAAAAAAATTTTTATATATATATATATATATATATATATATATATATATATATATACGTATATATATATATATATATATATATATATATATATATATATATATATATATATATATATATATATATATATATATATATATATATATATATATATATATATATATATATATATATATATATATATATATATATATATATATATATATATATATATATATATATATATATATATATATATATATATATATATATATATATATATATATATATATATATATATATATATATATATATATATATATATATATATATATATATATATATATGTTTTTATATATATATATATATATATATATATATATATATATATATATATAAGAAACACCTCCTACCCCTCTTCAACCCATGTCGGGTTGTAGTCCCGTGGGTAGTGTCGCGGAATCTTGAATCAGAGTTTCTCAGTTCGAACTTTTCTTACAATTATTTGATACCTGTTTCCAATAATGAGCTTCTCAGGCTCACAGAAATAGTATGAAATTTAAGTATTTTTGTAAATACTAAAAACACAAATATTTCTCTTATATATTAAAAAAAATATAAACAAAACCTTCAACGACCCAAGGACCAAACTCTGAAATTTAGAATTACCTTCACATACCGGAAGGAAGACCGAGAAAAACATGGCACGATCAGGTATGCCAAATACTTGAAAGTGGTCAGGTTAGGAGTCGTAACAATCGGCGGGTATGTATAAAGAGATGCATGAACGTGTCAGAGGCGAAGAATGTTTGCAAGGACAGAGTGGTGTGGCGCTCTATTTTTTCTGCCTACCCCTGCGGAGAAGCGGCGTGATGGTTAGTTAGTTAGTTAGTTAGTTAGTTACTTTCACTTACGGTGATTGAAAATGATGTGGAATGCATCGAAACACATGTCACAAAAGATTTAAAGAATTAGTGGTATTTACTAGGTAAAACTTAAATTAAAAAAGGAAAATAACATTATTAATTTATTCTGCTGTTTCTTTGTATTTAAATTTTATTTCGTAAATACCTCTATTTCTTAAAATTGTAAATAAAAGAAAACAATCCAAAAACTTATTCACAAATCTGGATTTTCTCCAATAATTGGAGATAATTCAGATTTGTGAACAAGTAATTGGACACACTCAAAACGTATATAAATTACCTGGTGAAATTATAAGCTAAAAATAAAATAAAAAAATGATATTTTCTGGCGTTTCTCATGTATGCGATTATAATCCAGGATTCGGACTTCACAAACAAATGAAAGAGTATCCGCTCAATATAAATAAACCTTCTTCATCTCAATAATAGATGTCTTTAGTGAAATTCTAAGTGGTTCAAGTACAATGTTTCGACATTGGATCATATATATTTATAGAACTTCCAAGAATGTGAGTAGTGTGGTTGTCAATTATGGGCAGAATTGGTGAATGTAACACGTGTGTAAAGTGATCACCGAACTGAACTTAAATCAGCTTATGACGGTTGTAAGCTCCGTAAATCCAGACTTCCATATTCTTCTTCATCTAAGATAAGATATCAAAAAATACTATAGATTTATTTATTGTAACTGCAGACAGTTGGTAGAATTCATTCATATCATACACTCAGAGTGTTTGATAATGTCCTAAGAAGGCGAAACGCATCACGTATTAACATATATGTACATAAGTAGAATTCAACCAAATAAACCTTGTTTAATTTTGGATATATTACCCAACAATTTACTATAGATTTGTCAACATTCACATACAAATCACTTTCCTTATACACTTCTGCCAGAAAGTCTTCTCTGCTGTCGGCAAGAAATTAAACTGCGAGCAGAATAGAAAATAATAAAATTAAGAAGATGGCAAAAGAAAAGAAATAGGAAATGCGATATTTCACCGCTCGAGGGAAGATCCTATACTCAAGTATGTATCTAATAGTTGTTACGCTTCTCGCGAGATTTATTCCGCCCATAAAAAAGTTAAAAACAGATAATTTCCAAACGAAACTAATAAATTATTTTTAACTGCAGCCATTCGATGGGTTTCCATTTTTCTATGGGGGGGATATATTTAAAATTTCCATATCAATTTACCCGAGGCGGGGAGCGCAGGGCGAGTTACATGCATAATTACCTAAGATGGGCAAAGCGCGCTCACTCTAGCCGGGGAGGGGGCATTAACGATCTATAAATCAAATGAGCCATTTCATTAGTGGGAAAAAATCGGAAAAATGAGGGAGTATTCAATAGTTTTGGATTTTGACCGAAGATTGCAGTGTTGAGACAAATAAATAAAATATGTACCAAATCTCGATTGATATAAGATATTGAATCCATTGTATCTACTGTATTGTTTTTAGCGATGAACCTTATTAATTTATTTTATTTATTATTTCGGCATTCACTTTGTAGTAATACAAGAGTTAATGAAAACAATTGATTTTTTTTTATTATTTACTATTCTCCTGTCAATGAAAACTGTAGCTTTTGAAACTTGTCGTTAAAAATAATTGCAATACTCAAGTGGTAAAAAACATTACACAGTACACATTCAATATCATTTTTAAGATATGTAAACTGAATGTGCTAAAAATCCTTGTAAGTAATAAGCAAGGAGAATTTTTGAGGCAATAAAAAATATTATTAAAAAAATTAAAAATACTAAAATCATATTAAAAAAAAAATATTAAAGTCAATACAAATAAAAATGTAAATTCACTTAATTTTGAGTTTGTCCAAATACTTCACATATCTGGGATTTTTCCACAGGAGTAATTTTCATATATCTCTTTTTTTATATATCTCGACATAGATGAAGAAGAATATGGAAGGCAGGGTTTATGACCTGTTACAGGGTGGTTAAGAGACTACTTTATACACATGCAAAATTCACCATTCTACCCAAGATTATTTGAAGATCAGAGTAATTGTCCTTGTATTGGGCAGCTCTAAACAGGGCCTCGGCGGTTTTGATCCCCGTCCAACTCGTATATTCTGGAGCCAGGATATCTGTATTTTGCCCACACTTCGTCGCCCGTCTATTTTGCTTTTAATGATTAGAAACAGTAGCTCGTACTTCTCTCCTGTAAGCAGATGTCCTAGATAGGCCATCTTCCAGATTTTGGTATCAGTTAGCAACTGTCTTCCTGCTCTTGCTGTTTGAGCACATTCACGTTGCTATATCGATCCGTGAAATGCGTAGCATTCTACGATGTAACCATATTTTGAATGCCTCTTACGTAATATTTGAAAATAAATTAGCACTGTGAATGATGAAAACAAAGTCGATAGTATGAAAAACACTGAAATGCGAATGCTTGTATGGTTAGCTGGAGTGTCCCTTAGAGACAAAAAACGAGTTCACGCATTCATGGAAGCCGGAGTGACTAACTGACATCAATAGTAAGGTAGAGGAAGAACAATTGAGATGTGGGCACATAGGATGTAGAGAAGCTGAGCATATTGTAAACCAGGCGATCGCCATGGATCTTCCTCGAAAGACTTCTAAAGGAAGACCAAAAAATTCATGGATGCTGCAGAAATATAAAATGATATGTGTTTCGAGGGCATGATCTAGGTGACGTATATGATAGAATGACCTACAACCTGAGGTCGGAGAGAGCCAACTCCAACAGTCTGCAAAACGATAAGTCGGCATGGAGTCAGGAAGAAAAAGAAAAAAAAACAAAGGATTATGAGCGAAAGCTTCCCTCTTGAGCTTTGATAATATTCTAATTAAAGAGAAAATAGAGTGAACAGCATCGTTAAATAAATATGAAACAGCAAAGATGATAATTTAGAATTTTGTAAATTTTACGATAAGGAATAAACTTATTAAGCGCTCCTCAAATTTCTCAAGAAAGAGGCTCATAAGAAAGATAATCGAAATTGGAATATCGCCCACTATGAAATAGGGGTTAATCTCATTTTTATTACGTATAGTACGCCCAATAAGGGAGATTTTATTGGACCAGACAGAGTGCTTGCGTCTCGCTCGCTCTTGCGTCACGCCCGTAGGGGCGAGAGGGACGGACGAATAATTGAGATGCAACTAAGATGCGTCATTAGAAGGCTGGAGATATTTCATTTTTGCGATTATTCTTCGGAATGGTTTGGTTTATTGCGAATCATGGGACGGGGGCGAATTAAGGGAAGAAGATTTTAAAACTAATTAATGTGATATTAATATATTATGGATGGGTGAAAATATGTTGCTTCTTAGCAATATGCCTGCAATATTCGGTATCATATTTCTATTCTCAACCTTATCTGTGCCAGATGGTGCATAGATCACTGCAGCGTAAAGAAGCAGTGTTATCTTGATCGTTAAATGCATGAAGGAAAGGTGATCAGCCGCGCGCTTCAGATACCAGTCCAGGATAATATAAAATAAATATTAGGGTGTAAAATCACCTACTTTTATCTTGACCCCCCTGTGAATCGAAGCTGGGACCCCAGCACGGTAGCCAAATGTGCTGACCACAACAGTATAAAAAAAAACGAAGTCACTTAAAATATTGTGCAGTTTTGTTCATATTTAAAGTCGATTTCATAACATCCCCCTTATGTGATTAACAGTTTCAGTGTCATACATTTACGATAAAATTATCTAGAAGCGCGATAGCGCTCTTTGACACTAACTAACTTACTAGCCGTCACGCCGTTTCCCCGCAGGGGTAGGAAGAAAGTGTAGAACGCCGCACCAATCTGTCTTTGCACACGATCTTCGACTCTTCCGCATTGATGCATCCCTAATATAACCCCCCCCAGATTATTCCGACTTGATTTTTTGAGAATTAAAATTCGCGATCATGCCAAGTATTCTTTTGCTTCTATTTAAAATCGCCGAAAGTATATGATAGTTTCACATTTATTTTGCGTAAGGTAATAAGAGACGAGCGGAAGATAGAGGCGGTGGAGACTGACCATAAAAGAAGTGAACCAATCATTACAATGAATGTAGCCCACGAAGTTACCACGAAGTCCTAAGAATTAACAATAAATATGGGAGTCGAACACTGCAATATGTTATTATTATTTTTAATTTGTTGCCGACGGATGTAAGAGGTCAAAATAAAATATGGAACAAGGGCAAAATAAAGAAATGGGTAAATGATCAAAGGTTAATTTGACGAAAATTGTAAAAAAGTTAATATTCTTAATTTTTTTCTCTTTTTTGTGTGTATATTAGGTTAAAATGGTAAAAAACAATAAAAATGTATGCAAAAAGAACTCCACCGACAAGACACACAAGGTGGCTTGCTGGGTCACTGCATTTTTTTAAAATATGTTTAAAATTGTTCTTGAAATAAATTTATACAATTTATGTAAATGAATTTTTTTTTAAAAAAAGTAGAAAATTGGTGAAAAATAACCATAGAGGCGGATAAATACATGCAAAAAAATAATGCACGTTTAACCTCGGCTCGTAACGCATGTCTGTATTGAAAACTATAGTGCATGTTGGTCTTCGGGTCGACCAAAAATCGCATGTGTTAGACATTTTGTGTAGTTTTGAGTGTGTAAATGGTGCTATGGTGGTGAAGGGTAGTATTGTTTGCATGCTGTGTTAGTGATTGTCCTGACGAAGAGACGGGTACGTCTCGAAACCGGTAGACGTAAAAATCTCAGTGAGTGGTTATTTACTAATTTTATTAACATTTTTGTAAAAAAATAAATAAGTAAATACATGCATTTTGTATTCTTAGGGATACAAAATGTACACTATGTACCACTAAGAACGTT
This sequence comes from Brachycentrus maculatus, assembly GCF_059751285.1. NCBI lineage: Eukaryota > Metazoa > Arthropoda > Insecta > Trichoptera > Brachycentridae > Brachycentrus > Brachycentrus maculatus. The sequence goes on from NW_028280872.1 coordinate 3,836,738, forward strand.
TCAAAAGAAAAATAAAGAAAAAAATGTGGACACGCTTTATTAGTAAAACGCATATCATTAAATGAGACATAAAGTGGATAGATACGAATATTTGATCGCGAATATATTTCCGCCGTAACGAGATATCCTTTTTACAATTTCGTTACCTCTTCGACTGTGCATGCATTAAAAGTGTTATTATATTTCACCGGACAAAAAAAGTCATACAACGCAAAAAGGTATCGCGTTCTCCCCCCTCCCCCATTTCCTCCCCTCCCCCGCCGCTAACAAGCGAAAATGATAAAAGAAAAATGGCGAGTCTTTGACGTAAAAAATAATATTCTATATTTAAAAAAATAAAATAACAAGAAAACACGGTCGGCGCTTCTCGGCGCGGAACGGTTTCCCATAATATTAAGGAGAAAAATTACCTGGCTCGATGAAGAACAGACTTAAAGCGCGCCAAAGAAAGGACCATAGATAAAAATTATGATATCTTTGCGAACGAGTAAAAAAAACCAGCGAATAACACATGCCAACGAAAACGGAAGAGAAAATAATCAGACTTTTTTACAAAGCGGCTTGAAAATCGACAGAAGAAAAATTGGCGCGCGCGATTAATTCGAATTTCAAACTGTGGACCGCTAGAAAAGGGCCACTTGTTCCGAGGTGATACATTTTTGAAGCGAAGAAATATTCTGAACGTTTTTACGCGGTGCACAAATATTGTCAGTATTTTGTCGCAGTCGGGATGGATTTTTTGAGTTTGGATCGAGCGTCGCTTGGGCCGTTTGCGGTTCGCGCCCCGGCTAAGCGTTATAATGGCCGCTTTGACTTTTTAGATGGATTTTTTAATGCAATAATTTCAATAATTTATCGCTCGCGGCCTCCGCCGTCGGTAGCGGAGGAGAATTTAAATTAAGAGTGCGGAAGAGCACAAAGATGGCGCCCTCAGACGATGCTAATAATCGTATTGGAAGAAAGGATGATAAGCGAGCTTCTATAAGCTCAAAGAGTTTCAAAATTATCAACTGTGGAAGAGATGAGGAAAATTGCCAGCGAACAAGCCAAACTTAAAGCGACTCTAACAGAGAAAGAGAGGTACTATTAAGAGAAACATACAAGTGCATTTGAAATGCAATCTTTCTCTTCTTAAGAAGAAAGTCAGGTTAGGAGTCCATGAACGTGGAGACAGAGTGGTGAGACGTTCTTTTCTCTCTGCCTACCCCAGCAAGGAAGCGGCGTGATGAGTAGTTGGTTAGTTTTATCTCATTCTTCTTCTTCCTAGCTCCATCCCAACGTATCGTCTTTGTAGACTATTGGGTTCAGCTTTCCTCGTCCTCAGGTTGTAGGTCCTTCTATCATGGATAAAGTCACCTAGGCCATGCCGATTTCGTTATTTCTATGTTTACGCGAATCAATTTAACATGCAAAAACATAAACAATTTTCTTACATTACAATTTTTGACTAAATTTATTAAAATGTGCCTTCGACACGGCAAAACTCAGTGGGCGCACATTATTCTAATTATTGAATTAATGAAATAAATAAATATACTAAAAGTAATCGACAGTATTAAGAAACGTGTGAGGATATGCATTACTGTAGAAGAGGCGAAGATTGTTTGCAAATACATATTGGTGTGGCGTTCTAAAATAGAAGCAGAGAAAAACGTGTGGTAGAGGGGAAGATAGTTTGGAAAGACAGAGTAGTGTGGCGTTTTACTCTCACTGCCTACCCCTACGGGGAAGCGGCGGGATGGTTAGTTATAGTAATTTATGAGATAGTTAGGATTGTGATAGGCATGTATCAAGAAAAAATAGATATGTGTATGTGTGTATATACGTATATTTATATATGTAGTTACATGTGAAAGGGATCCGAAATAGTGTCGATGAATAATGGTTGAGTGGAAATGCGATGACTGACCATTTTCTGTAAATGTCTTTGCACTGTTCCGTGTCTGTCTGCTGTGCTGGTCGGGGTTGTGGGCGTCTGTGTACCGGCCAACGTCGAGTCGTGATCGGATCTAGCTGACTAATTGAACTAAACACTAATCCCTTTCACTGCCTACACTGGGGAACTTCTAGAAAATTTGGTGATGGACTTACAGCCTTGTATTATTTAGATTGGCAGTGACAGGTATATTGAAAGCTTTTAAATGCAAATTCACAGTAAAATCGGGATACAATTTTATGTTGTTTCACATTTTCAATAAATTTCGCAACTTAGTTAAAAAAAAAAAATATTGCTTAGCAAGAGCAGATCTGTCAGGAAGCCTAGATGCTTCTGTATCAGATCTGGGCATGCGGTGGGACAGCTTTCAACGCCTACCCCTGCGGAGACCGGCGTGTTCGTGAGGTAAGGCATATTCATTTTTTACACCATTTTAACTAATTTACACTATATTTTGCATATTAAAAGCGTTGATAACATTGTGGTATGGTAATAAAATACTCTCCTCCCCATCCATGGTTTACTTTGTGTAATACCACTTTTATAAAAGTGGTATTACACAAAGCAAACAATGGATGATAAGGAGTTTTTTTTTTAATTTACACTAGTTCATCGTATTTTATTTTTATTTTTTAAATTCATTTATTTATTTCATAGTTACATACATTTTTTTTACTATATGTATTACGGCTCTTGAGGCATTGCCTGTGTTGAGCCAAAATACTTACATGTTAATACAATTATTATTATTATTTTTGATTATTAGATTATAAACATAACATAAAATAGATACAATACCAATTTACAGTAAAAAGGTTTAACAATAAATTAATTACACCTGGACTTTAATTAATTATATTATATTTATATTTTATTTTGAGTATGTCCAAATTTTGTCTACAAATGTCGAAATCATTTAATTTCCGTATCATCAAAAAACTCGATAGATACAATACCAATTTACAGTAAAAAGGTTTAACAATAAATTAATTACACCTGGACTTTAATTAATTATATTATATTTATATTTTATTTTGAGTATGTCCAAATTTTGTCTACAAATGTCGAAATCATTTAATTTCCGTATCATCAAAAAACTCGATAGATACAATACCAATTTACAGTATAAAGGTTTAACAATAAATTAATTACACCTGGACTTTAATTAATTATATTATATTTATATTTTATTTTGAGTATGTCCAAATTTTGTCTACAAATGTCGAAATCATTTAATTTCCGTATCATCATAAAAACTCGATACAATTTTTCAAACATAATTAACGAGCAATGTGCAATTTCAAAGGCGATTAAATTTTTGATAATAAAAACAGCTAGAGACACGGCGAGACCAGTATCCAGCCGGGGGTGTGATGGAAAATATGGTATATTAAGGCGCTTTGTGAAAAAAAAATACAGGGACGGGGGTGGCAAAAATTAAAAGCATTTCAATTTGGAGGGGGTCGGGCGACCTTTCAGCCTTATCGTTCGGGGAGCGGGGGAGGGGGGGCTCAGAGACAAGAATAAGTGAAAAAACTGTATCACTTTTCATCCGGTAATCAGGTAGTTAGAGAAATGTCAAATTACTAGGGGTATTTTAATTTTTGTGACAGCCTCCCGCGCTCCGAATGATGTTTTAAGAGTAATCTTGTAATGGTGTTGTTAAAAATATATGGGTACTTATTGGATATTGCGTATACAATATAATGTTATTAATATTTTTGCTCACAAGATCTTTTTCTTCTTCTAACCCTTACCCGCACCCAATGGTGCAAGGGGACTGTTGTGCAATCGAACTGTTATTTCGATCGTTACTTACATGAAGGCAGGGTGATCACTCCTGCGGTTCAGGAACCAGGAACATAATATCTCAATATTTGAGTATAAATCACATATATTTATTTTCACCCATCCCTGGGAATCGAGCCCGGGACCTCTAGATCAAGATAGATAAATCGTCCAGTATTCGGAGCCATTAAGGAGTGCCGGGCCGGAAAATTGTTTGGTAGAAATTGTTCTTTAGCTGGCATTTCAAAATTATTATTTATTGAGGTTTACGAATATAATTATAGTGCTAGTAATACAAAAAATCAGAAAATAAGCAAAGCCATTTCCCTAAGACTGTGTCCTTAATCCCGTCGTATTATTTTAAGAAAAATAAGCACATTATGTTAAAGTCATCTTCTTTGTTTTAATGTCTTGTAAAATTCCGATACTTACAGCTGTTCGGGTGTCACTTTATTAATGTGATTACTCGCCCCATGTCGCGGGGGTGCTCTTTCCTTAAAACACGGGGGTCGACTCACCCCCGGGAGGGGTCCCCCCGGCGGGGGATGGGGGCGGCCTGACACTGAGATGTGACAAATAAGAAGGCCATTAACTCCGGAAGATTAGAATCCATCGGCGATGAAAGAATGCGGAGGACAAGATAGGGAAATGAGCGCGACTGGGTGACGGTACACTTCTTTCCATTAACGACTCTGTAACCTTCTTATTCTACCTAACTCCATCCCAACTTATCGTCTTTGTAGACTCTTGGGATCAGCTCTCCTCATCCTAAAATCGTAGGTCGTTTTATAATATATAACGTCACCTAGGTCATGCCTTCGAATCATGTTATCTTTCTGTAGCAGCCATGAATTTTTTGGTCTTCCTCTAGATGTCTTTTGAGGAAGATCCATGGCGATCGCCTGGTTTACAATATAATCAGTATCTCTACGTACTATGTGCCCATACCGTCTCAATTGCCTTTCCTCTACCTTACTATTGATGCCTATTACGCCCAGGCTTCCACGAATGCGTGAACTCTAAGGGACACTCCAGCTGACTATCGAAGCATTCGATTTTGTAACCTGTAGCCAATATACATTGGACTTCCTTTTTAGTGTAAAAACTAGCGAGAAAATGCCTCATACTTGTTGTTGCATATGAGATAATTCAGTCAACAAACAATGAATTGTAGTTGCCACTACGGTGGAAGAAAGACCTCATTGACCATTGTGGATGGAGAGAAGGCGTAAACACCAGAGGCGGCCAGTGACTGAAACTGTTGCCAGTGTATTTAGAAAATGGCAGTACATAAAATTTTGTCCGCTTCCGCAGTCTAATGGTCAGCACGCTCGGCTACCGCACTGGAGGTCCTGGGTTCGATTCCCAGGGGGGATATATTTAGAGTTTTTTTTCACTCTAATATTTATTATTTACCCTGGTATCTAAAGCGAAGGGCTGTTCACCTTTCATTCATCTGTTAATGGTCAAGATAACGTTTATATGATGCAGTGCCCTATGCACCATCGCGTGCGTTAACGGATTAATAATATATAATAATAATGAAAAATATGTCAACATTCAATTTTATTTTAAAAATTCTCGAGATAAACGTGCAAACTAGCATCCAAATAATCATTTCAGATTATATTAGAAACTCCTTCGAAAAGAGTTGTTTTCTGAAAATATTATTTCAAAGATGAATCAATTTCAGCATCAAAATCTATAAAATCCAAAAAACAATCACATCATTGTTCATTGTGTAATAACAAAGCTTAATCTAAGTAAATGTAACTTAATCGAAATTTTTTAATTCGACTGATAAATGACCATTTGAACTTCTCAAGATAGCCGCGATAACTGAGGTTATGCGTATGGTCCGTATTGGTAGTGCTAACATTGTACATTATTTTATTAAATTATACATAAAATGCATTGCTATTGTATCACGGATTACGTTACACATGTTTAAATCTCTCCAATCTACTATCATTATTCTTTTCCAAACTTCATGCGTCACCTCCAACATAACATATGTATTTTATTTATTGTTTCGGCATAAACTTTGTGGTAAGCCATGTTACAATGATTAAAGAAAACACTTGTTTTTTACCATTTGAGTTTTATTATAGACTACATGTTTCAGAAGTTAAACTTCCATCATTCAGGTCTGTATAGTAACTAATAGTATAGTTATTATACAGACCTGAATGATGGAAGTTTAACTTCTGAAACATGTAGTCTATAATAAAACTCAAGTGGTAAAAAACCAGTGTTTTCTTTAATCATTATAACATATGTAAATCAAGATTATTTTTCTTTCTTGCATATCAAAGATGGTAAGCTGAGAAAGTTTTCTCAGGGGTAGGTTTAAAAAAATATCTATAAGACAACCCCCTCCCTCTCCCCCCCCCCTACAGCCACCCGCCTTCCTATGATCACAGCCGTAAAAAACACAAATTGTATTGAAGTAGCGAAAAAAAGCACTCGCCGTTTGAAAAGCTAATTAAATTCGTCTTGAAGTGATTGTCTAATTGAGTTAGAAAGAATTGAATTATCGGTGAGTTGCTCCACGATAATTATTTCCGAAGTCTAATTACATTATAACAACTTATGGTCTATGATAATTATTTCCGAAGTCTAATTACATTATAACAACTAGCGATGAAATGTTTTCTTTATAGAATTGAAAATTACTTTGAAGAATCCCATAGTAAATAATTAACTAATTAACATATTGTTTTTTGACATCTCATCAAAGATGAAGAAGGATATAGAAGTCAGGGCATTTACGGGGCTGACGACCGTCATAGGCTGGTTTAAGTGATCACTTTATACACGTGTAACATTCACTAATTCTACCCATTATTGACAACCACACTACTCAAATTCTTGGAAGCTCTATACATATGAACCAATTTTGAAACATTATTCTTGAATCACTAGAACTTCACTAGAGACATCTATTGGTGAGATGAAAACATCAACTAAATAAATAAATTAACTTGCGGTCAATTAATACTAGCGATGAAATGTTTTCTTTATAGAATTAGAAATTACTTTGAAGAAATCTCATGGTAAATAATTAACTTATTAACAAGCTAATCACCACGTCTCTTCCTCGCAGAGGTAGGCAGAGATAATAGAACGCAACACTAATCTGTATTTGCAAAATATCTTCGCCGCTTCCACATTCATGCATCTCCTCATACATTATTCCGAAACCTGACCTGACAACTTTGACAAGTTTTTCTCGGTTTTCCTCTGCTATCACTAATCACATTCGTCTTATAAATGTGGCATGCGAAGCTAAGTTTTTTTTAAATCCTTACCTTTCATTTATCATAATTGATTCGACAGTCACTTTGTGGTAAAATCTATCATTTTTAATTTAAATTTAACTTATTATTGTAAATACCACTATTCCTTACGATCTATTGTGACACGTGTTTCGATGCATTCTGCATCATTTTCAAACAGCGTATGTGAAGCTAATTCTGAATTTTAGAGTTGGGTCCTTGGGACGTTGAAGGTTGAAGAGGGGTAGGAGCTGTTACTTATTTTTATTGTTATTACCTTTCCTAATTAAAAAAAAATAATATTTCGAAGAAAAACTTATTTTATCAATACAGAAACGATGATAAAAGAATAAAATCAATGACGTCAATTGTTACGTAGATTTAAAGAAAATTAAGCGCTTTATCGTACATTGTGCCTAGATGGTACGTCACTCGTACCAACCCATGAAATCATCTCATACTGTAGAATAGACTGAGATTTACCCGCAAAGCGTCATTTTAAGATCCCTGTCTGCAGGTAGGATAGTAAGGATAGGGAATGCTAATTTGAAAAATACATCACTAACACCCAGACCAATTGAAACTAAATCTTTCTTGAATTCATTTTGCAATAGGCGGGAATCGAACCCCCGACGTCAGTTTCGCAGTCGAGCGTCTACACAACTATACCACGGCGCCCGTCAATTAGTGATCTTATACAAAAATTTAATTCTTCAATAATTAAAGTATAGTAATTTAAGGTGCACTGAAATCAGTTATAGCAAATAAAAAGCTATCAGCGGAAGCTAAACTGGCAGTGCACAACGGAGTCCTGGTTCCAACTATAATGCATTGAAGTGAAACATGGAGTTGGCAAAAGAAGGATGAAAGTAGACTGAATGCAGTCGAAATGCGATCTCTCAGAAGAATGTGCGACAAAACGCTGTATGATAGATATTCGAATAGTGAAATAAGGAAGGAATGCAAAGCTGAGACAAGCATTATCGATAAAATTAAGAAAGGTGCGTTGAGATAGTTTGGACATGTAAAACGAATGAGTGAGGAAAGAACGGTAAAACAAATTTATGAGGCGAATGTAATTTGAAATGGGAGCAGAGGAAGACCGAGAAAAACTTGGTACGATCAGGTATGCCAAATACTTGAAAGCGGTCAGGTTAGGAGTCGAAACAATCGGCGGGTGTGTATGAGGAGATGCACGAACGTGGAAGAGGCGAGGAATGTTTGCAAAGACAGAGTGGTGTGGCATTCTATTCTCTCTGCCTACCCCTGCGGGGAAGCGGCGGGATAGTTAGTTTTAGTAATTAATGAGATGTCACGATACATCAGTAAAACGCAAATACAATATCGCCGATTTCCTTTAATTTCATCCCTGTCAAATGATCCCCATTCCTTAAGGGTAGTGGTACCAAAATCAGAGTGATGCTGTTTTTTCGGATAATCAGCGTATAGCTTCTCGGGGGGCCCGTGGGGGTCGGGGGCGACCCCGAGGCGGGCGGTGGGGTCTTCCGCCACCCCCGAGGGGGCTATTTCCATGTTGATGCTTAATAATTGATAATTCGGAGAAATCGCGCAGCCGAAACGGATAAAGGGACGGCCACCTACGCGATATATTAAATCTAATAGTTGAATTTGAATATTTAACTAGGAAACGAAATTTCGAGATACTAATTCGATTTAATACTGAAAACGGCCGACGCTAAATTCTTTTAAACGAGAAAATAAACTAGATAACTGTTTAAAACTTTTGTTTTAAGTTTTGTACTGATATTTCTTGCTAGAACTGCGTTTTATGTAATAAAATAACAACTTTTTTGATTTTGTATTAAATTTTAAATCAAACACAGTTTTTTTGAGTCTACTAAACATAGAAGACCCAAAAATCTGTGTTTTATTTAACATTTAATGCATAAATTAAAATGGAGTTTAACAGATTAAAATGGAGTTTAACAAATTAAAATGGAGTTTAACAAATTAAAATGGAGTTTAACAAGTTTAACAAAATTAAACGCCAAATCAATAAATAACTTAAGATACCGGAATAATTTTTAGATTATGTATTAAATTCAAATCAAACACAGTTTTTTTTAAGTCTACTAAACATAGAAGACCCAAAAAATCTGTGTTTCATTCAGCATATAATGCATAAATTAAAATGGAGTTTAACAAATTAAAATGGAGTTTAACAAATTAAAATGGAGTTTAACAAGTTTAACAAAATTAAACGCCAAATAACTTAAGATACCGGAATAAAGGGAATATGGAGGTTTGAGTAACACTGCATTCGCCAGCATTGGATATATACATGTTTAAAAAATTAATGCAGTATGGATATTCAATAATGGGCACGATAACGCAGTGAACGTTACACAAGCGTATAAAGTGATTACTTAAACCAGCGAAATCCAATCACTAATCAATCACGGGTAGAATTGGTAGCCCTGTAAATGCCCAGACTTTCGTATTCTTCTTCATATATGTTGAGATGTCAACAAAAACAATGAATTTATTTAAATTGTTAAAGTAAATATAAAATACATATATGTTTATATTTAGACCTGAAGATGGAAGCATAGCTTCCGAAACTAGTCGTTATAATAAAATAAACTCAAGTGGTAAAAAACGAGTGTTCTTTTTTTCCTTTTGAATTTCATCATGTCTTACCAAAAAGTGAATGCCGAAACAATAAATAAAATATGAATTTATTTAATTTTAACAGATATACGGTTGCTTAATCATCTTGATATTGTAGCCCGTAAACAAAATGGCGGCCTTCCAGGTAGGTACTTATATTACATACGATCCCGCGTAAAATAATCACAAAACAGTCAACGATTTAATCTTAAGTAGGTGTAATACAAAACCGCCATCAGATCACACGCACACACCCCGAACGGGCGACGGCTGAGGAAGGGGGTTGGTGGGGATAGGAAGCAGGGGGGGGGGAGAGCAAGAACAATAAAATGTATAGGAAGGATATAATAAGGGGTGAAAGCAATTGTGAATAAGTATTAAAAATTAATACTGACATCAAAGACAGAAGTTTGACGTCAAAACTCTTAGGTTTTGATATTTGGAATTTGGATACGGGTGCCGTATTACTCGTATAACTTAGGGCGTACGTTATACACCAGCGGTGGGGGAACCGGGTAAATTACCCCGAATGGGGTAAAAATAAATTGTTTGGGGTAGTAAGGAAATTTTTCTAATACAATTCAGAAATCGATTAAACGCTGAAGACTATCCAAATTGCTCTTACATCAAAAAGCCCCAATTTTCAAGTTATTGTATCAAACATGAAGCAACATTATTTCTCCAAAAACTGAAAAGGAAACCTGAAAACCTGAATATTCGTTTGATCCAATTTGAGAATTTTATTTTGTTTGTATATTACATACTTTCTATTTTAATGTAACTTTTAAAAAAAGTTTTATTTTTAATAAATATTTATTGTCTTCTTTTCAAATGGGGGTGGGGGTTATATCGACTTACGCAAAAATATTTTGGAGTAAGGGCGCTTGTCCACTACCCGGAATTACACGGAATTTTACCGTCCGGCACGTCAGTTAGCGTTTTGAAACGATGATTGGCTTGTGCTTTTGTCCATATTTCTTCGGATCGGTGCTCTTGATCGGTGCGTGAACACGTTGCGCGTAAATTCGATCACACTAAACTGTCGTAGTCGTTTTCATTTCTCAAAACCGGACTGCAGGACGGTGAAATCCCATGTAGTGGACAAACGCCCTAATGGTTAAAAAAAAGTTCCTTGACCGCTGTTATACACAATGCGTATATCGTCTATTTACTGTTAATTTATTTGCGGACAAAACTGTATCTGGAGAGTGAGTTTTTTATGCTGTTTTTTTTTTTTTTAATTTTTCATAGTCGATGTTATAAATATGCAATATATTTTCTTGAATAAAAAAAAATATTTACACCAGTAAACATGATTTATATAAAAATTTGTTATTATTAATAATAGGTAGAATTGGTGCATGTTACACGTGTGTAAAGTGATCACTTAAACCAGCCTATGACAGTCGTCAGCCCCGTCTTGCCCGAATACCCACACTTCCACATTCTTCTTCATCTTTGATGAGATGTCAAAAAATAATAATAAATATTTCCACCATTATTTTATTTTAATAACGCTCGGGTTTTGTCACTACCGACATCATCAGACTGGTGCAACCTAGACAAAAATTTATGATACGAAATAAGACAGTGGGTCAGAACCATGATTTGATATGAGTTTTTTAACAAATTTTATATCAAGATATTGCATATACTTATATGTATGTATATAATATTATTTTATAGATACAGCATTAACTTTGTGGAATGACAAGTTGATTATTAAAAAAAATAAACACATGAATGTACCACTTAATGAGTTTTGTTTATATACGACTAGTTTCGAAAACTTACAGATGTTTTCATCTTCTGGTAAAAATTTAAACATTCAGTTTTTATTTTTACCAGAAGATGAAAACATTTTTCGAAGTTTTCGAAACTAGTCGTATAAGTATTTTAAAAATGATCATTAAGTGGTATACTCAAGTGATTAATTTAAAAATATATATGTTTATAATAATTTCATAAAAATTCCGTATACTTATTTATATCCGCAAAACTCGAAAAGTACCTACTCGATGGATTGTACGATATATTCTACTCATATAACTAACAAAACTATCTAACTAACTATCGCGCCGCTTCCCCGTAGGAGTAGGCTGAGGTAATAGGATGCCGAACCAATCAGTCTTTGCAAACAATCTTCGCCGCTTCCACATTCACGCATGTCCTCATACATACCCGCCGATTATTCTGACTCCTGGCCTGGCCACTTTCTAGCATTTGAAATAATTAATCATACCAAGTTTTTCTCTAACCTCCTTCTGCTTCTAATACCGACTAGACAACCGAGAGATTCGTTGAGACAAATTAGGTCAAACACAGAAACAAAAATCGACTTTTGACCAGAAATAATCAATCCATCATCAGGTCAAATGTAGACTTGATGATGTAATAATTATTCCGAAACTGGTAGTCACGAAGTAGTGTTTTGTAAAGAGGTATTACACAAACTAAACGATGAATGATAATGATATTTTTTTATTATATTACTATACCACAAAGTTAACAATGCATCATTATATATATTTTTTTAAAGATAAATATAATATTTGTGTTTTTGTTATTTTACAAAAATACTTCAATTTCATACTATTTTTGAGCCACAGCGGTTCATTATTAGAAATATGTAACTCTGGAGTCAGAGTTTCTCGGCTCGAATCCACCCTACCACAGTTTGATACCTATGTAGGTATCAAATTGTGGTGGAGTGGATTTGAACCGAGAAACTCTGACTCCAAAGTCTGCGACACGGGCCACGGGACCACAACCCGAAACATACATTAATATACAAAATAAAATATAGAAAATTATATCGATCAAGCAAATATTATTTCAGGTGAAATCCATTCCTCCGATCGAAAATTCAAATACAAATAATACATAAAATATGTCTGATTGAATTAAATTAAACGACAGGGATGTGAGAACCGTGGAGATAATGGAGGATGAGATTCTCCGTTTCGTCTCGAATAACATCAATAATCCTGTTAATATCTGGATGAACTGAATCAAAAGCCAGCCACTCTCCTATCTTTAATAACAAATTCAAAAGACTCTCCCGTCCGGGTGGGGGGGGACCCTTATTAATCACGGGGTAGGACGATGCCACCTGGATAGGGAAACCTCGCGTATCAAATTTAATTTATCAACCGATGTCAAATAACATCGCAGTCAAAAACATGGTTGCCAGAATGCCGATATATTAAGTGGAGTATCTTTGTGAGGAACGATAAGAGAATGGAATATATATAATAAGGGCGGAAAGTGTTTCCGAGAGGGTGGTGTTTGGAAGAATGGTGGAAGGGGGTGTTTTTAAGCGTTCCTATGACAAGAGATGTCAAACGGAAGCCTTAGTGTAAGGGAAATAACGGCGGCTGCGATTAATCGGGCAGGAAAACTGGAACCATCAACCCATTGAACGACTATATTTGTGGAGGTCCTCACCAAATAGTTATATTTCCAATATTGCACGAAAAATGCTTTAAATGTAAATCTTTGTTGTTTACTGTATTCTATCGAAATCTTAATTAAAGTTGCGACAAAACGTGACCAATCCCGTGTTAAACCAATACGAAATCATTAAATCGCACCAAAACGTAACAATTTTACAAGCTAGAATTCCTGATTACTTAAAACCGTTTTTAATGGAAACGTAATGTTTTGGTGAGGATCTCCACATTTATATGTATGTATTTACATATGATATGTTTTATTTATTTCTTCTTCTTCTTTGCATTGACTATCACTTCTGAAAATGTGTCCATATTTTGGGAAGTCCGAAACAGGTCCTCGACGCTCCGTACTCCTGTCCACTTGTGTATATTATGGAGCCATGAGATCCGACACTTTTTATATAATTTTTTTTTATTTAGAATACACGATCGCCTCCGTAGTGTTATGGTCAGCACCCTCGGCTACCGTACTGGAGGTCCCGGGTTCGATTCCCAGGGAGAGTCAAATAAATATAAGTGATTTCTTTACTCTAATATTTATTCAATATTACGTTGAACTGGTATCTGAAGCGGAAGGCTGATCACCTTTCCTTCATGTTAATGATCAAGATGACAAATTATAGTATTGAAAAAACTAAACAGTTGTATTATACCAATACCAAAGTGATTGTAATTATCTGCCGATGAAAACAACTGCAGTTTTCGAAACTAGTCGTGTGTAATGAAACAAAACTAAATAAGTGATTTTACACAAGTTTTTAATTTATGAAATAAAATTTTGATATATTTCACTTGTTTCTAAATATCTTTTAAAACATTCGGAATCATGGATTGACATATTGACAACACTAGAGTTAAATATAACTTACTTTTGTATGAATTATGAGTATTTCATTAATTAATAGTTATCACACAAATCTTTTTTGTTCACACAAAACATTTGTTGTAAGAATGAAAAAAAACAAATATCCAGATACACTACGGTGGGGGAGGGGGAAAGGTGATTTTATTTCTTTAAATATATATATATATATTAAAATATGTTGAGAAATAATTTAAAATAACTAGAGGACTAAGTATTTTTTTATAACCGTATAAAAGATATTTCAGTAAATATATTTTTGAAGTAATAATCCAATGATACCGAAAATAAGTTAATTGTACCATCACATATGGATGATTATAAAAATAAATATTGACGGGGAAAATAGCGTCAACACACTGGGGACACAATCGCAAGGAAGAGATATTGTAATATGTGAGAATAATGAAAATCGTCAAGCGTGAAAGATGAAACGTAATTTGCGTATGTGTGTGTGTGTGTTTGCGTGTGTGCATGCTCGTGTACGTGTGAGTGGCGTGCGTGTGAGAGAGTGTGGGAGTATCGAAGGTGGGGGGAGTCCTACTAACGCCATCTGGGTAAATACTTAAGGTGTAATTTCCCTAAAAGTAGTAATCGGCTACGTAGGCGTAGGAAAATATACAGAAAGGGTTGTGGGGCTCGCGCGGAAAGGGTTAAAAACAGGGCTGCCAACAGGATGGAAATTATTAAGACGAATCGGACGAATCACAAAGCTTAAAACATGTTTGAATAGAACATTTTAAAATTCAAATAAGGTTCATGGCACAATCAGATTGTGTGTACATAACTATTTTAAATCGTTTCATTAATCGGTTCGGCAATCACTTTCTGGTGTAATCTATCCATTTTTTATTTAAGTTTCAAATCACTTTATTTAATCTGTCATTTATTATAAATATATTATTTTATATATTTACACACATATATATATATATATATATATATATATATATATATATATATATATATATATATATATTTATATATATATATATATATATATATATATATATATATATATATATATATATATATATATATATATAAAATATATATATATATATATATATATATATATATATATATATATATATATATATATATATATATATATATATATATATATATATATATATATATATATATATATATATATATATATATATATATAAATATATATATATTTATATATATATATATATATATATATATATATATATATATATATATATATATATATATATATATATATATATATATATATATATATATATATATATATATATATATATATATATATATATATATATATATATATATATATATATATATATATATATATATATATATATATATATATATATATATAAATATATATATACACATTGAAGAAAAATAAATAAATAGAGTATCTTACGTTCGAAAAAATCCTTGCTAGGCAAAACTCGAATTTTGATATTAAATTACTACAAAACTTCGTTTTTAGGGAGGAAACTCATATCATTCCCAGCTGTTTGAAATATAAATACATATAAATTATATTGCTACTTACACGAAAGCAAGGTGATCGATCACTCCTGCGTTTCAGAGATCAGTCTAGGGTAGTATTAAATAAAAAATAGTGTAAATCACTAATATTTATTTTCAACCCCAAACGCCTAGGAATTGAACCGGGACGTCCACCACGGTAGCTAAACACGCCAACCATTACACCACGGAGGCAACGGTAAAATAACATATATGCACATATCATTGTCATACAGGAGAAAGTGACCAAGTGCGTTTTTCACAAAAATGTGATCATTGATTTTTTGATATCTTACTAGCTTAACATTGCCCTAAAAAAATCTCAAAGGATTTTAAACTTGGAAGTATAATATATTGACTTGTTAAAAATGATTATCTGCATTGATGTTTATTTTCTTGTCAAGCAAAAGTGACTTAAATGGCCCTCCTGAACATTTTACGTTTTGTTAGTTGGTCACTTTCTCCAGTACGACTACGATATATAGTAGTATAAAACATTTAAATTGAATGAAAAATAAAATTTTTGGCAACCCTGCTTTAGGGGTGTGCACCGAAGATATTTGATGCGAGAACATCATCAGATGTTTTAATATGTGGGGAAATTACGCACTTCGGCTCCGGGTCTCTTTGTGTCTGTACGAATCGCTCCTTGAAATTTAAATTGCCGAACATAATCCCGCGCGGGGGCAGGGGGCGGGGGGCGGGGCAGGGCCGGGGAGGGGGCCATACGTCACTCGCGAACCGCGAGCATAAACTACTAACTGTTGAATTATCAGATTAATAATTAATATCGGTGGTGATATTTATCGCGTATTACGAGTTACCATATAGTTTTACATTGTCGAAGTTGGAGAATTTAGTACAATATTTAGTAGGGATCCATAACAGGGTGCTTGCTGTTAAAGCACACATGATGAAGGACCAAAGTAATGAGATACGTCTACAAAAACTAAAAATTTGACATTGAAATTATTTTTTGACATCTCATCAAAAATGAAGAAGAATATAGAAGTCTGGGCATTTACGGGGCTGACGACCGTCATCGGCTGGTTTAAGTCATCACTTTACACACGTGTAACATTCACCAATTCTACCCATTATTGACAACTACACTACTCAAATTCTTGGAAGTTCTATATATATGAACCAATTTACAATAGAAACCTTGTTCTTGAATCACTAGAACTTCACTAGAGACATCTATTGGTGAGATGTAAAGAAGCTTTTTACTAAGCAGAAACTCTTATATTAGTATGTGAGGTCCGAATCCTGGATTACAATCACACACATGAGAAACGCCAGAAAATACCATTTTCATTTTTATTATTTAAGCTTAAATGCCCAGACTTAAAAAGATATAATATACAATATGCTCATCTTCATATACGCATATATATATTTTTTTTACGATAAATGACTCAAATATTTAAAAGATAAAATAGTTTTAAACAAAATTTCTCATGAACATAGTACTAAAATATGTCAGAGTCCCTCGGTTCGAACTCACTCTACCACAATTTGATACCTATTTCTAATAATGAGCCGCTTAGGCTCACAGAAATAGTATGAAGTTAAAATATTCGCGTGAATAATAAAAACACAAACATTTCTCTTAAAAAAAAAGGAAAAGAAATAAGGATAAATTTAGAAATTTTTGAAAAAAATACAGTCGCAAAATTGTATAACATATCGCTCACTCCTTTCAAGAACGTTATAAATAAAAAATCATCCATTTTCAGTTGTGCATGTTTTCGGAATGCCCAGAAAATGTACTATATCCCAGCAAAAGAGACATATTTTTAACTTAATATTTACCCGCTACAGGGCAGAAAATGTTGTTTTTGAATTTTGAAGAAAAGTATTGTCTAATTATTTTTTTTAAATATATTAAATATTTTTCAAATGGAGAAAAAACCTTCAGGTTTTACCTAAAAAGATCTGTTGCACATCAAAAAGTTCAATAAGTGGCTTGATAAAGATTTTTAATACATTGTGTTATATTTTTTAAACTTTAAAAACGTTCTCCTGAAAAATCAAGTTTTATGATTTATGACGTTCTTGAAAGGAGTGAGCGATATATTAGGGTTTGAAAATGTATTTTGAGATGCCTTAATGTATGAAGAATGAAAAGAGTCTAAAATAATTTTAAAATATTTTTTTATTTACTATAAGAAGATATATTGATCAATCTAGTGACAAAGTATATATGAATTTAAAATAACCACCTTTGTTGGATAGAGTAAAGCTTTTATTGGGCAGAGACCCTTTTATGTGTATTTAAGATCTGAACCTCGGATTATATTCACACAGTCACCTTAGTTTTTATAAGTAAGGACAAATTGTGTAATAATTAACCATACAAAATATATTTACAAAAATGTGACCCGACAATAGCAGCGCGAACTTCGAGACAAAAGTTCGTGGATCGATCTTATTTTATAACAATTACTGAATAATTCACAAAATCAATGAATCACTGCATCAATTTAGTGTACTTTGCAAGTGTCCCATGCTTTTTACAGCCAGAAAAAAAGTTAATAAATGCATTCGATACCCGGCTAGCAGAAGTTGATAGGAGAAAATATTATACCTAAAATGTTCGTACATAGTAATTCGGTAACGTACATTCTCTTGCACAATAGGCAATGAACATCTTCCTTACATCTTGAGAATTCAACCCCCCACCACCGTCCCCGGGTTGTTTACTCAGAAAACTTATGGAGCACGACAAGCTCTCCTAATACTTTGAGGTGACCACAATTTAATACATTATTATTTTAAATCTATTGTATATTAATTCTATTTATTGTTTCGGCATTAACTTTGTTATTATACAGTAGACATGTTATTATACAGACCTGAATGATGGAAGTTTAAGTTCTGAAACATGTAGTCTATAATAAAACTCAAGTGGTAAAAAACAAGTGTTTTCTTTAATCATTGTATATTAATTCATTTATTCTATATTTCCTGGTGTAATTTTTTAATGTGTTATTTCATAAAGCTCAAACTAAAAAAAAACTATTATAACATTAAGAAAAAACGCATATTTTAAAGCATTTAATGGTGAATATTATTTGAATGAATTTTTTTAAAAATATATTAGATAAAAAAATTCTTCGAGATACCAAAATGATTTTACAGCTCCAAAATGTATTGCTAAACAATTTGAACAAAACTTCTAATATTAAGGAATTTAATACTTCAATAAACTCCCAACAAAATTAAAAGATATCAAAATTCTAAGGAAAAAAAATAATGCCCATTACATGAAAATCTAAAAAAAATTATATATGAAAGAAAGAAAAATACTATTTTAACATTAACTATATAAAATAATAAACATTGAGTATAAGTCCCTCTCTAAGGAGCTCGGTCTCTTTTTTGGAGTAAATGTGGTACCACTATTAAAAAAAAACATTGTCACACGTGTTTCGATGCATTTCGATCATTTATCAAACACGGAATGAATCAAAATGTGTCGCATTGATTGATTGATTTCAATAAGTATTAATATTAAACACGGATATATAAATTAAAAATGGATAGATATTTCCACCAACTTACTTCCGAATCAATTATTGAAATTATAACATTGGTGAAATAATAATTTATGTATTTCTCGTAGCAAACATTTTTAATTTTTTTATAAACGTTTTAGTTGTTAAATACCACTATTTCTTAAAATATATTGTGTCACGTGTTTTGATTCTGTATCATTTTCAAACACCGTATGCGGTATTATATATATGGTATTATGACAGAAGTTATATCGTATATTAGCAGATGGTTGGATAAAGACTTTAAATCTATTGTGACTCGTGTTTCGATGCATTCTGCATCATTGTCCAACACCGAAATGCATCAAAACACGTGTCACTATAAATTTTAATAAAAAGTGGTATTTACTGAGTAAAACTTAAATAAAAAATGAATAGATACTAGCCCTAATAAAGTGGCTGCCTAATCAATTAATGAAAACATGTATTATCTTCCAGCTAGTTCAGTAAGTAAAAATTCCTAAAAGGATCTAGCTAAAAAAGGAGAGTTAAAAAAAATCGTACCATTTAATCTCTGAAAAAATGGTCACCACATAATGCACGTTCACCTATCGATCACGTGTACGGTGCAAATTAGCCAAGGGAACAACACATGAAAGTTTCCGAAGATTGAAACTGTTACAAGAGTATTTGGAATACATTCGCGAGGAGCTACTCGTACTAGGCTGGAGGCTATTTGGGTAACGAATATCGATAAATACACGAGACATTATTATACGCAAGGGAGATGTCTTCGGGACAAATAAGACAACTGGGGTGGAATCCGAACATTCGTGGATAAACAACTAAGGTATTTTTTAATTTAAATTAATGATTTGATTCAATGTAATTTTTTTGTGGGGTACATTGATTTCAATGTCCGTTGAAATTAAAATATAAACATAGACAGGAATCAAACTACTCACCTAAGTATCTACTTTTTTTCTGAACTTAATTCTAGAATTGCGGTCATAATTTCTAAAATGATAAAGATAAACGCGTTTGAACCATGAAAATTTTATTAAATGTTATTAATATTTTGTTTGTTAATAAAAAAAAGACTCGATGCTGGCAGAAACATCCTCTCAGACATTTGTTAATAGACTGCCAAAAAAGAAATTTGATAATATAGTAAAATAATTTTTAATTTAAGATTTACTTAGTTTTAATTCCACTATTTCTGAAAATCAATTGTAGCACGTGTTTTGATGCATTCCGCATCATTTTTAAACACCGAATGTGAAGCTTAGTCTAAATTTTAGAGTTAGGTCCTTGGGACGTTGAAGGTTGAAGAGGGTGTAGGTTTTTCTTATTTTTATTTGTTTATTTTATTTGAGTACAATAATAATGACGGATTTTTAATATAACGAAATTCTTTCAAATGCATCCATGACAATATTTTGTGAACTAGTATTTGGACACACTCAAAATGTTGTAAATAAATTATCTGGTCAAATTATAAGCTTAAATAATAAAAAATGAAAATGGTACTTTCTGGCGTTTCTCATGTGTGTGATTATAATCCAGGATTCGGACCTTACATACTAATATAAAAGTTTCTGCTTAGTAAAAAGCTTCTTAAAAAGCTCCCGACAGAAAAGCCTGGAGACAGTTTGTGGACTCCATATGCTCCACCTAGGGAGCGGATATGGTTATTATTATTATTATTTTATTACATCTCACCAATAGATGTCTATAGTGAAGTTCTAGTGATTCAAGAACAAGGTTTCTAAATTGGTTCATATATATAGAACTTCCGAGAATTTGAGTAGTGTTGTCAATAATGGGTAGAATTCGTGAATGTTACACGTGTGTAAAGTGATCACTTAAACCAGCCTTTGACGGTCGTCAGCCCCGTAAATGCCCAGACTTCCATATTCTTCTTCATCTTTGATGAGATGTCAAAAAATAACATGACTAGTAATTTCATAGTCAGATGAAATCTGTAATTTTGTTTGATGACTTTTAACGTTTTAGTAGTGATATTTTTTCAAAAAGAATTGATCAAGAATCTAAAAAGAGTAATATATTATAAGTGAATAAATCACTGCAGTATATTAAAACAACAAGTAGCGCTATTTAAGTATTTTTTTCAACATTGAAAATCCTTATTTTAAATTTGAATTTTACTTGGAAAAACCACTATTTCTTATAGTCTATTATGACACGTGTTTCGATACATTTCGCTTCATTTTCAAACACCGTATGTGAAGCTTAGTCTAAATTTGGGAGTTGTGTCCTTGTGACGTTGATTCCAACCATCCATGTTCCCACTGATAAAAAAGTAAAATAATTATAAAATTAATTTTAAAAAATTATGAAAAACCGCTACTACCCTCTCTTCATCCTTTAACATCCCAAGGACACTTTTGTGTAATTGTTGTATATATTTTTTTGTATTATTATTATAAAATACCGTGAAATTACTGCAAAATAATTAAAAATAAATAAAGACAATTCGCAGACGTCCGCCTCCGTAGTGTAATGGTCAGCACGCTCGGCTACCGTTCTGGAGTTCCCGGGTTCGTTTCCCAGGGGGGGTCACATAAATATAAGTGATTTTTTTCACTCTAATATTTATTCAATATTATCCTGGACTGGTACCTGAAGCGGAGGGCTGATCACCTTTCCTTCGTGTGTTAACGATCAAGATAACACTGCGTTTATATAATGCAGTGCCCTCTTCTGCACCATTGGGGTGCGGATAAGGGTTTGAAGTTTTTGAATGAATTTGTTATTATAAAATACCGTGAAATTACTGCAAAATAATTAAAAATAAATAAAGACAATTATATTATTTCGAGAAATAAAAATACTTTGTGTTCTGATCCACTCATAATTTTATTAACCAACTAGTTTCGGCAACAACCTGTTGCCCTCTTCAGGGTTTAATTTATTGACAAATTAAACCCTGAAGAAGGCAACAGGTTGTTGCCGAAACTAGTTGGTTAATAAAAATGTGAGTGGATTAGAACACAAAGTATTTTTATTTCTCGAAATAATATATCAATTTGATCCACAAAGTTAATGCTTTCAATATTCAAAAGACAATTAAGCTAAGGTGTTTGATAATGATGAGGAATGCATCGAAACGCGTTTCACAATACATGTTAACAAATATTGCTATTTACCAAGTAAAACTGAAATTAAAATGTACATTTGTATGGCAGATGGTCGATTTAGGATATTTCCTCCTCTTCCGAACGAGAGCATAGCGTGACCGCTGGTTACAGCGTTACGCGATTAGCCCAATCGATGACCGGTTTCACCCGACCAGCACGTGTCCACACTATCTCTCAGCTTAACCTATTATCCGTTATTATCAGCACGAAGTCACGCCAACCGACAATCTATCAGCCGACTAAATTGGAGATGTGGATATGGATCATTTGGAGTAGCATTCCTTTTTCTTTCATCACGCCATCGTGGGACGTACGATGGATTACTCATTACCTTCAAGTACTTGGAACATAGGTTCATGTAATAAAATACACGCGGAGCCGATAAATACAACTAAGTTTGGATCAGGGAAATATGCGAGATCTAAGATGTCGTTAGGTGGGGAAGGCAACGAAGGAGACAATGGTATGCGCATGTGAGGAGAATGGAACCATCCAGACTCCCCCACATCGCACTGTACGGCCAACCCCATGGTAGACGACTCCCGGACAGACCACCAAAGAGATGGATCGATAGCTGGGAATCGACGTCGCAGGAGGCTAATCCTTCTTAAAAACAGGCCGCAATGCCTATAATAATAATAATAAGAAGAAGAGTATTCTCGTTATAGGAAACATTAAAGTATTACTAGACAACGATTATACATGCAGTAAATTATGTCTAGTAGCGGTGAGTTGGTACAGAGTATTGCGGTCCAGAAGCGGTGTATGGGGCCTCGATCAGCAGCCGAAAGATGCAAATTGAGTCTGCAAATTGGAAACCGATGAAACTCACAGCCCCCGGGCGGGACCTAACGAGATGGCGGATAAATCATCAATCCATTATGGGAACAGGCTCTTATGTCTTGGGGAAGGGCGGCTCGTCAACGACGCCGGAATTAGACAAAAGTCGATAGTAAAAACGCCCAATATCGGACAAAAATTAGAAAATTGTAGTCAGATGCAGTCTCCCAGACGAATGCACGCCAAAAAAAGTGTAATGGATGTTCGAATAGTGAAATAAGTGTGAAGGAGGCAAATATTGTTGGCATATATAGAGCGGTGTGGTGTTTTAGCTCTGCCTACTTTTGCACAGAGCGGCAGGATGGTAAGTCAGTAAGTTTTTAAAAATCTTTTTTATTAAACTTCTTGTACACACATATGTATTGTGCAAAACATATTATTGTAAAACATATATGGCTGACTAAGTATTGCACCCATCATTAAGTCAAGCTGTAATATTTTTATTTAAAAAAAAGATAAATATTTGTATTTTTATTATTTACACAAATATTTCAATTTCATACTATTTCTGTGAGCTTAAGCGGCTCATCATTAGAAATAGTGGAGAATAATAATAAAGTGGGTTCGAACCGAGAAACTCTGACTTAAGAGTCCGCAACACTAACCACGGGACCACAACCCGGCACTGAAAATTATTATAAAAATATTAGTATATATATATATATATATATATATATATATATATATATATATATATATATATATATATATATATATATATATATATACATATATGTATATAAATAAATATATATATATATATATATATATATATATATATATATATATATATATATATATATATATATATATATACATACATGCCCAGACTTCCATATTCTTCTTTATCTATGTTGAAGTGGCAATAAAAAAATATTGATACAAAATTAGTATAATCAAGATACACCACTGGTTCTGGAAGATCGGAATTAATCCACAGATGACTGTCCCGAGGCTTTTGATCGACGGTGGAGGGCGGAGGGTGAGGGGTGCAGCCCCCTCCGTCAATATTGCTCTATCGGCTGTAATAAACAATATTGGGAGCTTTCAATTAATGCCAAGGGCGGAGGGGGGGTGAAATGAGCGAATATTCTAATAACGCTTCAGATCAATGAGGAAACAGAGACACACACAAATGCGTACATTTGTTTACGCGTTCATGTTAATCGAAGCACTTACGACTGTTTCTAGAGTATATGACGATCCTTCATGAAGTAGGATCGTCATACACTCGAGAAGAATATGTAGAATATGTTGCGATATATCTTAATAAATTACACTAAGATATATACAACTTACAACATTTTGAATGTGTACAATTTACACATTCAAAATGTTGATTCAAAATTTGAGTGTGCCGATAACTTTTTTTTGCGAATTTAACGGTGAAAGTAGTCTAAAAAGTTGCATTTTGGATTGAAAATAACGTAAAATTTATTTTAAAAAAATATTCCACACTACTTTTGGCCCTTGAACGGAGCTCAAAGTTTTCGGAAAAGACATTTTTTGCGCTTGACAAGCTGTAATTTTATATTATAGTAATATAGACAGACAAATTAAATGTAACGATATGTAATATACTTTACTTAATAAGCACATAAGGGCAAAAGTTGCACATAACGTTTATTTAAATAGGTAGAGTTGCTTTAGTAAGTCATTGTTTCCATCAGTATTCGGCCAGCGCGCGGCGCTTTATTTAAAAAGAAAATATTTTTTTCGTTATATGCAATCCAAAATGCAACTTTTTAGACCCATTCGTCTTTGATATCGAAAAAAAAAATTATTCATACGTCAACGGCCCACTCTAATATACATATGCTTACACGTATGATACAGTTTCGCACGGTGATATAAGGAAATCTTCGTTCGTAAATTTATTTTGTCTCAAATTACAACAAAAAAAAGTTAATTTCACAAGAACTTTCCTTTCAGATTCGCCTGTACATTCCGCAATTAAAACGAATATAATATACCCGTAATAATACAAGTTTGGGTTATAAATGACTTTTGGGTTCAGAATCCGGGCATTGAACGGGTCAAATGGCATAT
Source organism: Brachycentrus maculatus (assembly GCF_059751285.1). Classification (NCBI taxonomy): domain Eukaryota; kingdom Metazoa; phylum Arthropoda; class Insecta; order Trichoptera; family Brachycentridae; genus Brachycentrus; species Brachycentrus maculatus. The sequence goes on from NW_028280872.1 coordinate 3,861,765, forward strand.
TTAACTACCACACCTTAATGGGCCGATAATGGACGTAGAGGGTTGACATTACTCGCGATGGGACCTTCTGGGGGCCGCCATTGGGCCGGGGCGCTGCGAGCGGTCCTTATTGGGGCCTGTAATGCGGTAGCGCGAGTCTGAGAGGGTCATCGGGACGAGTTTATGGATTGATAAGGAAATATGACGCTATAATGACTGACATAAAGGCAAAACTAAGCTAAACGTAGAAAGGGATTTTCAGAACGTTATGTAGATTCATTTGTCACATTGAAACTAAGCAGCAAATAAATACGTTAGATTAAAATATAAAAATAAATATATCACTTACTCCTTTCAACAACGTCATAAATAAAAAAAAATTAAATTTTCAGTTGTGGATGTTTTCGGAATGCCCAGAAAATGTACTATATTCCAGCAAAAGCGGCATATTTTTAACTTTACTTATTTACCCGCTACTGGGCAGAAAGTGTTTTTGCAATTTGAAGAAAAGGTATTGTTTAAGCTGGTGTAAGCTGAGGACGATGAGAGCTGACCCCAGCAGTCTACAAGGACAATAAGCTGGGATAGCCAAGAAGAAGTAAGTATAATGATATGCAAAAAATACCAAAACCCTTGTATTTTTTTTTGTCCGGGAGCTAAAGAAATCATACTTGACGTTTGCCCTTAAGAAACCCAGTGATTACTGTTCAAAAATTGTAACATTTTCCATACATTCCATACAATTTCTGTTCATTACGCAAGACAAAAGAATCATTTTCTTTATTATCATTACACGCGTAATGATAACGAGTATCTTGTATGTTACCCGAATAAGGGATGAGATATTATCCTAAATTAAATGAGAAATACAATATTTGTATATTTAATGAGGTGGCTGTTTCAAAATTTTTATAATGATCTGAATTGTATTTTCTTACGAACTACCAAAAGTCTTTATATTATTTTCATTATAAAAAATATTTTTTGAAAATTATATATTTAAAAAAAGAATGTTTGACGTTTCATTAATTAATTCAGCAGTCATTTAGTGGTAATATCGATCAATTTATTTTTTTTTGTTTTATATGGTAAATGACATTATTTCTTCAAATCTATTGTGACACGTGTTCCCATGCGTAACGCATAATTTTTTTGTCATTACGGTGTTTCAAAATGATACAGAATGCACAGAAATACGTGTCACGATAGATTTTAAGAAATAGTGCTTTTTACCAAATAAAACTTAAATTAAAAATGTTTGATTTATTCTTTCGTCATTCACTTTGTGGTAAGACATGATGAAATTTCAATGAAAACACTTGTTTTTTACCACTTGAGTAATATTTATTTTATTTTAACGACTAGTTACGGAAGCTACAGATGCTTCCATCTTCGAGTCTAAATATAAAATAATACTTATTTGTTTATTATTTATATTTAGACCCGAAGACGGAAGCATCTGTAGCTTTTGAAACTAGTCGTTAAATAAAAAAAACATGAAACTTTATAAAATAAAAAATAACTTTATAATTTTTATTGGTACACCTTTTCAAACCGGTTTCGACAAGAACCTTGTCACCATTAGGGTTTATGTACTAATTCTTAAACATTGAAATACATTGTTGTACCAATAAAAAGTGGTTAAAAAAGTTGTTTTAATTTATAAACTTTTATAAAATGTGCCACCAAGTATCTGCAAAGAACAAGTGTTTTCTTTTAAATTAAAAAAAAATGTTTGAAGTCTTAAAAATAAGGAAACATTAATTAAAACTCGACATGTTGTGAATCCAATGTATGCATTCCAAAAGAAGGCGGTCAAACACTTTACAGGTTTAAACTGCCCCATAAAACAAGCCCAAACTTTCACCCTGCATTAAGCTCAGGGAGAAACAGTCGACACTTTCAGACCGCGCGAATTTACGATACGTTTAATTGACAGGAGCAATGGAAACGCGGATCAAAAGGGTTGCTAATAGGGGCGGGGGATGATATCGCACCAGGAGAATGTAAACAGCAGACCCACCACCCACCCGGCCCATAGGGGTCGAAATGCAAGCGGAACGCATAACTTTGTGAAGTCACGTTTGATTCGATGCAATCAAGCTGTTTTAGTTTTTTTTTCTTTTTCGTCTAATTCTAGATCCGAGATCTGTTTTAAAGAAAATTTTACTCCTGGGATGCTGAACTATGATGTCTTCCATCTCACAACATTTTAAAGAATATGGAAGTCTGGGTATTAACATGGCTTACGACCTATTAAAGACTTCTTTAGTGAACACTTTCTACGCGTGTAATATTTGTCATTCTACCCATGATGAAAAATTGTAATCTTAATACTAAGCTTTTGTCCTTGGAGAGGGACTTAAGTCATTGTTTATTATTTATATCTACTTATAAATGATATAATACTTTTTTATTTATATTATTTTGCTGTGTATTTTTTCTTTCACGCGTATATACATATGTAAACGAGAAAGACATGAAAGAAAAATAATGAACAATTAAAAAAAAAAATAATGTATGTATATCAGAGTAAACATTAGTGCTCCATTCGTTCTTGATTTGATAAAAATCGTATACAAATATATAAATATATATATATATATATATATATATATATATATATATATATATATATATATATATATATATATATATATATATATATATAATATATATATATATATATATATATATATATATGTATATATATATATATATATATATATATATATATATATATATATATATATATATATATATATATATATATATATATATATATATATATATATATATATATATATATATATATATATATATATATATATATATATATATATATATATATATATATATATATATATATATATATATATATATATATATATATATATATATATATATGTATATTTTTTTATTTTTTTTAAATGCAGAATTAATTTTTAGTAAGCATAATTGTTTAAGCGAAAATTTCTTCAATTTCTATACTTCTCTATACCTCATAGAAGTGTTTCTTGTCTTCCGACGTGAGATCCCATTCGATCAACCCTTTAACGACCATCCCCGCCCGAAATCGACCCCCTGCCCCTATCTGCGCCACCAGAAGACGGTAAAAAGCCTAATTAAAATATTAATTACCCTCTTAGGGGTGCATGTTGCGGAATTATTAGGAATATTGGCACAGGAGGGGGCGGAATGGCAGATAAAGGGGTAGAGAAGAGACAAGAAATATTAATATACTCAAAAATAAGGGTTGCTATGTTTGCATAGATGACGTTACTTTATATTAGTATACGCTTTTATCCTAGTAATCCTTGTCATTTGAGAGAAAACTGCATTTAATTGATGCGTTATTATATTGTAATTGTAAAATACTTAAGCATGATACCGTCAGATTGTTAAAATATAATACATAACTAAAACTCACTAACTAACCATAACGCCGCTTCACGTAGGCAGAGAGAATAGAACGCCACACCACTCTGTCTTTGCAAACATTCTTCGCCTCTTCCACGTTCATGCATCTCCTCATACATACCCGCCGATTGTTACGACTCCTAACCTGACCACTTTCAAGTATTTGGCATACCTGATCGTGCCATATTTTTCTCGGTCTTCCTCTGCTCTTTTTTCCACTTACATTTGCCTCATAAATTTGTTTTACCGTTCTTTCCTCACTCATTCGTTCTACATGTCCAAACCATTTCAACATACCATTCTTAAGGATAATGCTTATTTCAGCTTTGCATTCCTTCCTTATTAATAATAAAACATAACATATATTGAATATTTGAACGGTTGAATTCCAAACAAAGATAAAATGTTCTTTACGAAGTACAGAAATAAATAGAAAAAATTACTCTTTTGGTTTTTCGCAGATAATTTGTGGCACATTTTATAAACTTCATAAAATAAAACAACATTATTTTTAAGCACTTTTTATTGGTGCTTTTTTTTCTCCAATCGGTTTCGACAAGAACGTTGTCATTATCGGGTTTAAACATGTACTACATGTTTAACCCCGATGATGACAAGGTTCTAGTCGAAACCGGTCGGAGAAAAAAAATGCGAATAAAAAGTGGTAAAAAACAAAGTTGATTTATTTTATAAAGGGAAAATAGAAACTAAATTACCTTTACGCTACTTCCATAGTAGGCAGAGAGAAAAGAACGCCACATCAATCTATATATGCACACAATCTTAGGCTATTCCACATTCATACATTTACTCATATATACAAGCCAATTATTTGGACTCCTGACTTGACCACTTTCAAGTATTTAAAATACTTGATAATGCCAAATTTTGCTAGGATTTTGTTTCGTTTAAATTCGTCGTTAACCTGTCTGGAATATATTTTTCTAAATGTAAACATTCTAACTTAATAATAACTAAGAGTATGCAGAGTGGATAAAACGTCAAACCAATCTGTCATAGCAAACAATCTTCGCACCTTCCACGTTCATAGATACCCAACGATCATTCCGACTCCTGTCCTGAAACTGAGTATTTGAAATCTTCGATTGTGCCAAGCTTTCCTCGGTCTTCCTATGGTTGTATTAGCAACCACATTCCCGTGTAATTTTTAAATTTAACTAACTAACTAACCATCACGCGGCTTCACCGCAGGGGTAGGCAGAGAGAATTAGAACGTCACACCACTCTGTCTTTGCAAACATTCTTCGCCTCTTTCACATTCATGCATCTCCTCATACATACCCGACGATTATTTCGACTCCTGATCCGACCGCTTTTAAGTATTTTACATACCTGATTGTGCCAAATTTTCCTCGGTTTTCCTCTATTTCTTTTTTCAATTACATTTGCCATACTCATACGTTCCATATGTCCAAATCATCTTAACACGCCTTTCTTAATTTTATCGACAATTCTTATCTCAACCTTGCATTCTTTCCTTATTTCACCATCGAACATCTATCAAACATCGTTTTGCCGCACATTCGTCTGAGGGATCGCATTTTCAATATTACCTATGACAAATTACCCCCAATGTGACTGGGGAGCAGACCTAATACGCTGATTAATTTGACGACGTGTCTCCATGATATAATATTACTAATTATAGGTGACGTGATGGAAGCTTCCAGGCGATCGCTAATAAATGATAGGTTTTCCAGGTAAACTAGAGGCGAGTAATAACACCGCCATTCGGCCGCACCTTCTGGCAAGACCACGTGTGGATTATTATCTAATTGATTAAAAAAAGGTCATTAATGAAATACGAATAACGCGATATTCTAGGCGGGTGCCGACACGGGGAGATGATTATAAGTAATATTTCATATTTTGGATAAAAAAGCGATGTGTCAAGGGCGCAGGAGGCGAGACATGCGTTATTTAATTAAATGAATTTAATTATCAAATATTCATTGAAATGGCATTTATTTTGTAAAGTTTTTATTTATTCATTGTTTCGGCATTTACTTTGTGGTAAGACATGATTGAAAGACGTGACATGACATGAAATTGTAAAAGAAAAACACCTGTTTTTTACCACTTGAGTTTATTTTCAACATTTTGAGTATGTCAAAATACTTGATATGTTAGCTTATGACGATCGTCAGCCCCGTAAATGCCCAGATTTCCATATTCTTCTTCATCTTTGATGAGATATTGAATAATATGAGTTTATTTTACTATATCGACTATTTTCGGAAGCTTCCATCTTCAGGTTGAATATAAACTAAGTTTATATTTATAATACATTTATATTATCCACTGACACTTCGTGATGGAATGGAATTTTTATATATTATTAGATTAAAACCAATATGTTTAGCTTTTCCACTTTATTTTTATTTGACCAGCGACCGGGTTTCGTCGTTACCGACATCATCAGACTGGTACCAGTCTGATGATGTCGGTAACGACGAAACCCGGTCGCTGGTCAAATAAAAATAAAGTGGAAAAGCTAAAAATATTGGTTTCAATCTAATAACATATTTATATTTATATTTAGACCAGAAGATGGAGTATAGCTTCTGACACTAGTCGTTAAATTAAAATAATCTCAAGTGGTAAAAAACAAGTGTTTATCTTTTACAATTTCAGTTTTATAAGGTATTGTAGTTGGAATTAAAAATCTACATTAGTTTAATGACTTCATTAGTAATTTTAGGGTTAAATTCAGGATTAACAACAGTTAAAGGTAAGTTCTAATATAATTGATTTTTAGCGTCTACTAAACAGTATATTTATTAGAACAAAATAGTGACAATTGTCACTATATTTTATGTTTAAAAAAATATATATATATATAACTGAGTAGATCCTGTTCGTGAGAACGTAATATGTGGTGCGTATATTTTATATTTTTTACAACATACTTGCATGTATCATATCTTTCATATGTATACAAAAAATATTTCAAACATTTTACAAAACCATGTACCAAACGTGATAATATTTCGTGCTTCTCTGTCCATGTTTTAAACATTGTAAGAGTCAATTGCGAAAATACGCGCGATGTTTATGTATTTTCGAATAATATTCCAAAAAAATGTTTGGGCAAAACATGCAGTGTGTTTTTTTGGACATCGTCCACTTCGTAACAAAGGGATAAATAATACTGTATCACGGATACATCGACGTGCCCTACGTAAAGTGCTCTAACTACATTTTTGTCAATTTTGAGATATTTGGTTTACGTTATCAACTGACCGTTATCTACAAATATAAACAAACAAAAAAATATATATAATAAATTACGCCTAGTTTTCAGGCGTATAAGAAGCTATCTACATCGAATTTTCAAAATGAACTGAACTCCTAAAACGCTAACTACTTAATTTTGACAAAGCATACAGTTTTAAAACGTTTTAACACATTATTTTATCGTGTTTTTGAATGTATAATACTTGTTTAAAATTTCAGACAAAACCATTAATTAATAATAAAAAAAATACGTTGAAAACATATTTGAGTGTGTCCAAATATTTGTTCACAAATCTGGATTATCTCTAATTATAGGAGTTCTTTTTTGACATCTCGTCAAAGATGAATTTTCATCTCACCAATAGATGTCTCTAGTGAAGTTCTAGTGATTCAAGAACAATGTTTCTAAATTAATTTATATATATATATAGAACTTCCAAGAATTTGAGTAGGGCGGTTGTCAATAATGGGTGGAATTGGTGAATGTAACACGTGTGTAAAGTGATCACTTAAACCAGCCTAAGACGGTCGTCAGCCCTGTGAATGCCCAGACTTCGATATTCTTCTTCATCTTTGACGAGATGTCAAAAAATAATATGAAATTTTAAGATTGTTAATAATGTCCAAAATGTCAAAAAATGTCCAGCAATTAAATAAAACTACAAAAAAAAGTAATTTTATTAAATAAAAAATTGATAAAAAATACACTATAGAAAACTGTGTTTCATTTGGATTCTAAGACGAATGAGACCTCAAAGGTTTGATGGCTACCTACGATAAAAAATACATATTCACACTTGTATATGCTTACATGAACGTTTATTTTGTCCAGTGCTGTAACAATACGGTGTCCGAAAGAAGGGTTTAGTTGAAGGGTGAAAGGTGGGAGGTAAGGGGTGGGGGTGAAAGTGGAAAGTTCCCACGTACTACACTAGTACTTGCTTTCCCGCCGAACAGGAAATGAAAGTGTTGATTCAGTGGCATATCATGGTCGAAAAATGGTAAATGAAACGGGGAAAAGTATATCCATGGCAAGGGGTGGGGAATTATTGGCTAAGGGGGTGAAAATATATCAATTTGATTGGGTATCGGATTAGAACTGTCATCAGGTGTAGAGATAAAGCCGTGCATATCGCAGAGTCGCGAATCTGCATTTAAGTTTCTACCAATGTGATAATTACTTTTTAAAATATTTGATAGAAATTAATAGAAAGATAACAATAAATATATTGCTAGATAATAGACCGACCGATCAAGTTAAGGCAGCAGCAGACACCTCGGTGGTTGGAGCTCTACGTGCAGCGCAGTCAAGGGATAACTGGAGAAGAGTCATTGCTTCCACATTGCAGTCAACGATGAATAAGAAGGAGAGGAAGATAACAATTGTATATATAAATTATATCGCGACTATGGAGGTGCGTACATTACTATATATTCGCGAAAATTCAGAACAAGAATCAGGGAATGACGATCGTCAGCCCCGTAAATGCCCAGACTTAAATATTCTTCTTCATCTTTGATGAGATGTCAAAAAATAATATGAAAAATAACTCCAATAATTGGAGATAATCCAGATTTGTGAACAAGTATTTGTACACCCTTAAAATGTTGTAAATAAATTAACTGGTCAAATTATAAGCTTAAATGATAAAAATGGAAATGATATTTTCTGGCGTTTCTCATGTATGTGATTATAATCCAGGATTCGGACTTCACATACTGATAAACACATAATAATATAAATATTTTTTTTTTACATCTCATCAAAGATGAAGAAGAATATGGAAGTCTGAGCATTTACGGGGCTGACTGATCACTTTACACACGTTAAAAAATAATGTGAAAAATAACTTCTATAATTGAAGATAATCCAGATTTGTGAACAAGTATTTCGACACACTCAAATGTTGTAAACATATTCTTAGAAAAAACATAAAATTTCCTTTAAAATTCAGGCTCTTCACATGAAATAGGACCACTTTCCCCAAAAAAAGATTGTCAGGCTTTTGCCAATAAGGGATGCAATTTTTCACGGTGCTTTATATCCGGTATCGCATATGGGGGGGTGGAATCAACAGTTGTCGGGTGATATTGCCGTCGAACGTTCATAAATTCGATGATTCACAGGCGGAAAAGCTGAAAAAGTGAAAAGTACTCGATCTAATAGACTTCGCCCCTTTAGCCTTCGAAAAGGATTAACACCGCGATATCAAATACGCTTTGTTCAAAAGCGATCGGATTTAACGCGCAGTTTGACGTGAATGCACATTTTGAGTGTTTCGGATAACTGAAGAGCGTCATTTTTTGACATTTCAACATATCGCTCACTCCTTTCAACAACGTCATATATAAAAAAACTTGATTTTTCAGGAGATCGTTTTTAAAGTTAAAAAATATAATAGAATGTATTAAAAATAAATATCAAGCCACTTATTGAATTTTTTACTGTGCAACAGATCTTTTTAGGTAAAACCTGAATGTTTTTTCTCCATTTGAAAAATATTTAGTATTTATAAAAAAATAAGAAAACAATACCTTTTATTCAAAATGCAAAAACAACATTTTCTGGCCTAAGCGGGTAAATATTAAGTTAACAATATGCCGCTTTTGCTGGGATATAGTACATTTTCTGGGCATTCCGAAAACACGCTAAACTGAAAATTGTCGATTTTTGATATATGACGTTGTTGAAAGGAGTGAGCGATATATGAAGAGTATAAAAGTAATTATAAATTAAAGAATGAATACTAAAGAGTCTTTCAAGACTTTTATCGATACATCAACAGAGTTGATTTTTAAAATTTATTTGACGACGCTTAAAAAACATGTTTCTTTCGTTAGTACTCAAAAATACCATATCAGAGCTTTCCAGAGAACAACAATAACAAAAAGACAAAAGTACAAACTCAAAAGACAAAAAAAACGGAATAATTAACTACGGAAAAAAAAATACGAAAGCACAAAATAGGAGAATAAACATAAACTTAATTGGTCGTAAATACCGTCCGCTTCCGTAGTGTAATGGCCAGTACGCTCGGCTACCGTTCTTGAGGTCCCAGGTTCGATTCCCAGGGGGGTCAAATAAATAAAAGTGATTATTTCACTCTAATAATTATTCCATATTACCCTGGACTGGTACCTGAAGCGGAGGGCTGTCACCTTTCCTTCATGTGTTAACGATCAAGATAACACTGCGTTTGTATGATGCAGTGCCCTATGCACCATTGGGGTGCGGATAAGGGTTTGAATGAATTAAATAATATAAAGTCATACAAAGTTATACAGTTGAAAAGCTCCAAGTTTGCGAAACTGTTATTAATATCATTAAAACATACGTTACCATATCCGTTTCAGAGAGTAGTTTGGGCCATAACTATTCTAGTTGTCATGTTATAATACTCGTAAAATATTACCTGCAAAAAAAAGAGAATATGTGATATAACAAGTAATGAAAATTGATTTACATTATTTTTTGACATCTCATCAAAGATGAAGAAGAGTATGGAAGTCGGGGCATTTAGGGGGCTGACGACCGTCATAGGCTGGTTTAAGTGATCACTTTACACACGTGTAACATTCACCAATTCAACCCATTATTGACAACCACACTACTCAAATTCTTGGAAGTTGTATAAATATGAATCAATTTTGAAACACTATTCTTGAATCACTAGAACTTCACTAGAGACATCTATTGGTGAGACGAAAAGAAGTTTTGTATTGAGCATAAACTCTTTTATTAGTATGTGAGGTCCGAATCCTGGATTATATCACACACACGAGAAACGCCAGAGAATATCATTTTAATTTTTATTATTTAAGCTTATAATTTGACCAGATAATTTATTTACAACATTTTGTGTGTCCAAATAATTGTTCACGAAATCTGGATTATCTCCAATGTTTTGACATCACATCAAAGAACATCGTATTATTTTTTTGACATCTCAACTTTGATGAGATGTCAAAAAATAATATGAAAATAACTCCTGTAATTGGAGATAATCCAGAGTTTGTGAACAAGTATTTGGACACACTCAAAATGCTGTAAAAAAAATATTTAGCTCAGGAGAGAAGTCTATCTATGGTCGGCAACAAAAAATAAAAATGTAATAATTTAAAAAAACTGTTCAAAAAATAATGCAAGGCTGATATAAGCATTATCGATAAAATTTAGAAATATGTGTCGAGACGGTTTGGACACATGAAACGTATGAGTGAGGAAAGAACGGTAAAACAAATTTATGAAACGAATGTGTGCGCGTCGAAGACCGAGGAAAACTTGGCATGATCAAGTATTTAAAATAATTGAAAGTAATCAAGTCAGGAGTCGGAATAATCGGCGGGTATGTATGAGGAAATGCATAAATGTGGAAGAGGCGAATGTTTGCATATACAAAGTGATAAAGCATTCTCTGCATACCCCTTCGGAGAAACGGCGTAATGATTGGTTAGTAAGAATTCGATCGCAACGTTGCGTTGAAAATTTAAGCTATCCATGTGTAAGTAATACTTGTTTTTGTCGTAAGGTGGGGAAGGCATCGAAGAAGACAATGATATGCGCATATGATGAGAATAGAACCATCTAGACTCCCCCCACATCGTACTGCACGGCCAACCCCAAGGTAGACGATTTCCGGGCAGACAACTAAAGAGATGGATTGACAGCTGGGAATCAACATCGCAGGAGGCTAATCCCTATTAAAAAGGATACATGGCAAATTCAAGCTGAAGAAGAAGAAGAAGAATAAAAAATAAAATCGAAATTCCAAAATGATTTTGCAACTCTAAAATGGAATACTAAAAAAAATCAACAAAGCTAGTAATATTTAGGAATTAAATACTTCAATAAACTGCCTATGGAAATAAAAAAACATTTAAATTTCAAAATTCTTAAGACAAAAATTAATGCCTTTTGATTGCCATGTAAATCTTAAAAAAAATACATAAAAGAAAAGAAAAAAAAATAACCTTTAATCAAATAATTCAATAAACCTTGAGTGTAAGTCCCTTTCCAAGCACAAAACCTCTTTGGCACAGCAAAACTAAAATTACAAGTTTGCCAAATGTATAAATGTATAGAAATTGCATCAAATTGTATTAAAAAATGTAACTTTATTATATTTAAAAAATAATAATAGTAAAAAATGGGACACACTTAACAATTTCGGTTGTAAATTCAGGGTGTCTCACCTGCCATTATGCGGCGCAGATTTTCGGCACCGTTATATTTATTTTTTTCGGTCGGGATAAAAAAAGGAAATTACCTAATGGGAGTATTCCCAAATCGAAAAGACCGCACTCATCTGCGCAGGGTGATAATAAATCTGGCGGGGTGGAAGAGTACACAAGGGGTGGTGGGGGAAAGGGGGAAGATATATCCAGCACAGGGCCGGCGCACGAGGAAATAACAATCCGAAATGCAAACACAATGTTCGGAAATTTAAAAAAAAAAGATATTATGTCAGAAAATGCGAATTTCATTATAATCGACGTAACATTATGAAACCAAGTTGTTAGCATATGGTGAGCTGTGTGTTTTTTTTCACACAAATTCATTCACATAAGTATGTCGTATTTACTTAAATAAAATTTTGTGAGTCGATGTTTTTATTCTGGGATAATTAATACGGCGATTATAAAAAAAACTTGATTTTTCAGGAGATGGTTTTTAAAGTTTAAAAATAAATATACTTTTATATTTTTTTTCAAATATTTTTTTCCAAGGATTTTGACACACTCCAAATGTTGCGAATGAAAAATTACTTTCATTTATTAACCTACATATGGTAAGTAAAAAAATATTGACCAAAAAGAAAGTTATTTTTTTTAATACGTGAATGAATTCTTGATTATTACTTTAAATAACGTAAACCCATCAAATTATATTTAATGGCATATATTTTGATACAGATGTCGTGGCGATTAGTTTGATTTTAAACAATATTCACACAAACAAAATATACGAGTATCTTATGTAGACAGACGTAGAAGAAGAATTTTACAGTAAAGCTTATTAAAGATATTTTTTATTTGATTGCAAAAATAAAAATAACAATGCAGATGGAACATTTTATTTTATGCACCCCTGATCCGGGAGGGAAAAATCCTGTCCAGTATTGTAGAGGAGGCCAGTAAGAAAAATTGCCTCCCACTGAGAAAACATAAAAGATGGACACTCGGCATTGAGTGAAATATCGTCGGGATCTGGGTTACGTTAAATCAGGGCTACCACAAATAGAACAATCTTGGATAAAAAAAATTAAAACAATAATAAAATAACTTATTTATTTAATCTGCAAAAAAAAAACGTAGAAACAATTTTCAATAATGCTTGATCATAATATTGTTGATAATGCAATGATAATTCGTAGTCAACATTTGTAAATAAAACGAATGTAGTGTGTTATTTTTAACTAAACAACAAACTTACTAATCATTACTTCGTTTTACTGCAGGAGTAGGTAGAGAGAATAGAATGCTTTAGGAACAACTTCACCACATCATACCCGACGATTATTCCGACTCCTCACCTGACCATTTTTAAGTATTTGAAATACTTGATCATGCCTTGTTTTTTATTAAATATTTTTTTCATTCTAATATCCATTGATCATTAACATCGTTTATTTTTAAAATGTATACATACGTACATCAAAGTGTGTTTATTAATCGTCGATAGTTGAATAAGACTTAAAAACACTTGCATTTTTTACATATTTGTAAAATTAAGGAACGGTAAATAGCCATGAATATGTGGGATCCATTCCAATTTTTTTGCTTACAGGAAGAAATAATTGAAACCAACATTTGTACTACCATGTGTATTTAAAAAAAAGGAAACCCCTTAAACTGTTCTTACTTTCAAATATGTGAAGAATTTTGTAATATAGGATCATATGAAATTGATATCACTGATCAAGTCTTGATTTACAATATGGAATCTCTAGTAAAAGGCTTTTTTTATTTAATACATTTAAAGGAGTACGTTTGACTAAAAAGCAACTAAGTATATATTCAATCAATGAAATTATTTGATTTCTTTTCCAACTAAAGGCCTTTGAATAATGAGCATTTACAACATGTTTTAAACACTGCAGACATGTCTGTCTCACAATTAACAATTTCGTTTAAGTAATAACTTAATAACATACTATATTTTGTAAAATAAAAGCATTGTTAGCTTTCTGGTATGGTAATATTACACTCTCCTTATCATTCATCGTTCGTTTTATATAAAACCAATTTTAAGTGGTATTAAAAAAAAAATTACACAAAAGTGAACGACGAATGATAATGAGAGTAATAAAAAAATACTGTTTACATGTTTTGATCATTTTGGGTGAAAAAAGGTTCCACAAGTCCTCTAGTTTTGGTTGGTTTAAGTCTAATAGAATGAATGCGACAAAAAAATAACGAGTTCAACATCGATTCGAATAACCGGGAGCTGACAGCCCTGATTTTCACACGATTTTTTCGTAATATTTGGTAAAATTCGCGGCCTCCTGGCGACCGCCAGAGAAACTAAATAATTAATGGTTCGAGTATGGGATATGTTTTCTCCCTAGAATGCTACGACATGTGACACGTGTTTGAGTGGACGTATCCGATTTATGTGTTCTGCTGAAAAAGGTTCTCTGAATTTCAGAAGAAAAGATTCAAGATGAATGAAGAAAAATATTTATTACACATTGCGACCCAAAAATAAAAAATATATATTTTTAAATTTATAGCATTTAGATACAGAAACGTGACGGTTTATTAATAATAATAATATTTCATCGCTAGGGAACGATTCAACCCATCAACATGTTTATGTTTCTTTTGAAATATTTTTTTTAAGATACCGTAGAACGGGGCTTCTTGAACTTTGATGTGTTACTTGAGCCCAGTACAAAAAAATATTTAGATCTGTATTTGGTCTACAAGAATGCACGTATCGACATGATTCATTGTTTCCCTGACAGGCGACACTTATTGTCACGATACATTCATTATTGTAGACCAAATACAGATTTCAATCTCTTTGTTCTACTGAAATCAAGTAACACGACAAAGTTTAAGTAGCCCCGTTCTACGGTAAATTTTTTTCATACACGATATGTGTACATTTAAGACTATATTACATATTACATTTTCTAACAAAAGTATGATATAATTGAGGAAAAAATTGATGAAAAATGATCGCGAAAGAAATGTTTATGAAATACCATACTACTGATAAGTTTAACTGAAAACATTCTAATTTTGAATGAAGTTGACAATTTAGCTAAAAACAAGTTTTCATAAATTCGATATTTTTATACATACATACAATAAAAACATTTATTATTAAACTTCATAAAACAAAACTATATTTTATTTTAAATTACTTTTACTTGTGGTACTTTTCTGTTAATACATTTGTTCATTTATTTTAATATATATAATTTCATCTATTACGTAATATCCTTTTTAATTTCAATTTCACATCGTGAATACCGCTGTTTCTTCAAATATATTGTAACTATGAGTGTTTGATAATGATTCGGAATGCATCGAAACACAAAAGATTTTAAGAAATAGTGGCATTTACCAAGTGAAACTGAAATTAAAAATAAAAACAAATACATAAAGAATGAATAATTAAAATAATCTAAAAAGTGATTTATTTTTTCAATACATTCTATTTACTTTTAAAGAAGAACCAAAAATTAAATACAATTACGAATAAAAGGTGAAAATAGTTGAATAACCAAGTTTAATATTATTATTGTTATAAAATTAAAGTAGTAATGATATTGTATTTTGTATCAAAACAGGAGAGAGCATATTCCATATTAAAATCTAAGAATACGGCAAATATTATTGCGACATTAAAACCATTTGCGGCGCAATATATCCAGCCGAGATTCTGCAAGTGTTTTGATCAATGGCAGCACAGACTGTGGGACCGAACCGAAAACAGAAGGGAAAAGATCCCCAAACAGCCATGTTTATTATTTTTGTATATAATAAATACAAAAAAATATATACGGCCTTTTTTCAAATTATATTTTCATACGGTGTACGGAGTGCATGGAAGTTTTTGATAAGGGAATGTAATAAACTATGAGTATTTCAATGTTTTTTTTAAAAATATTTTTATGTTTTAGAATTTAATAAACCCTGATGATAACAAGGTTCTTGTCGAAACCGGTTGGTTAAAGTGTACTAATAATAAAATAAAAAAGTGGTTAAAACAAAGTTGTTTAATTTTATAAAGTTTATAAAATGTGTCACGAAGTACAAAAGACAGGCCATATATAGGTGGTAACGAGATTGTAACTTGATAATACCTTTTAAAAGACAAAAGAAAAAAACATAAAAACAATAGCTTAGCGAGACATTATAATTGAAGTGTGATTCTTGACCTATCTAACCAATTACAAAGGGATAGTTTTGAGATGGTTCGTTAATGGGAACCAGTACCGTTTCTTCAGCAGACCTTATTATTTTCCACATATTCATCGCAAATAACTGTCCGTGTCCTTTATTTCCGTTATATTGGTTTAAGGCATGATACATTTTCACAGGAGAAATTCTCGAGAGGAGGAAAAATGTACCACATGTGAAAATATACTCAATAGATGGGTAGTAATATGATCGAGACTGTAATACGTATATAATATACAGTACTAGACAATAAACGAGTACAACTTTTCGAGTGAGTCCAAATACTTGTTCACAAAATCTGTTACAGGAGTTATTTCATCTCACCAATAGATGTCCCTAGTGAAGTTTTAGTGATTCAAGAATATTGTTTCAAAATTGGTTCATATAAATAGAACTTCCAAGAATTTGAGTAGTGTGGTTGTCAATAATGGGTAGAGTTGGTGAATGTTATACGTGTGTAAAGTGATCACTTAAACCAGTCTATGACGGTCGTCAGCCCCGTAAATGCCCAGACTTCCATATTATTCTTCATCTTTGATGAGATGTCAAAAAATAATACGAAAATATACGAGTATTTTTATTATTTTTTAATGGTAAAAATATATTTTTTATTGATTTATTTCTATAAGAGAAAAATATTTGTATTTTATTATTATTTCTAAAATCTAGAAAAGGTGGTTTGTGGACTCCATATGCTCATTTATTTTTAATAATTTATTTAAAATTAATTATTGATTTATTTCTATTATTCAAAGAAAAAACATATTAATAGTTGGTACATTTTCACAATTTATTAAACTATTTTCGCTTTCGCTCAATCAAAATCATCTTCAGACTGATAAATTATATAATACAAACAAATAAAAAAGAAAAATTCAAATGAAAACAATAAATGAATATGATGAATAATTGAAAATTGTAAGGTAATATATATTTTTAAAAATTATTATTTACATATGACTGACTAAGAAAAGGGAAAGCACACATTTCTAATATGTTTAATTTCACAATGCTTGCGGGTATATAACATTTTAGCAACAACAGATGGCGCTGCCATTAGCGTCAAATAGGATTACATAAATTTGTTTTTTAAAGATATTTGTGTTAGTGATAAGTTATATTTTCTATTTTTTTCCTTTCAACATGCGTCTTACCTTTTTTATATGCCTATTTACTGTACCTTTTATTGCTTTAGATTTTAAATATTAACCCTATGTTTCTTTTTTGTCTTTTAGTCTTTTTAACCTTAATCCTCTGTCCCAAAATGAGTAATGGAAATTACTCATCCGGAATTTTTATAATTTCAATTTCAATTTATTCATTTACAATCAACAAACACATTACAAACTTAAAATTTAAAGCGTATACATTAAAATATACATACAATACATTAAAATTGAAAATATGCAACAATACTATTGCTAAAGGTGTAGAAGAATACCGCTTCGGAAAACTCCTTCAGACACATGGAACAGGTCATTATCCAATGAGATATTGTTCAACATAGCGGTAGCTCTTCCTACAGGCATAACCATCGGCAGGTTGGTCCTGTGTATAGGAATGTGAAACAATCTATGCCGACGCTGTCTTAGGTAACTATCGGGAACATATAGACTAATGCTCCGGATAATTTCAGGATTATCGACTAAAGATAGATCGAGGATAAATATCACTTATGTATGTAATTTGTTTTAAAACAAATAAAAATAAATACATACATCCTTTCAAGAAGGTCATAAATCAAAAAACCTGATTTTTCAGGAGATCGTTTTTAAAGTTTAAAAATATAACACGATGTTTTAAAAATAAATAGCCACTTATTGAACTTTTTATTGTGCAACAGATCTTTTTTGGTAAAACCTGAAGGTTTTTTCTCAATTTGAAAAATATTTAGTATATTTAAAAAATAATTAAACAATACCTTTTCTTAAAAATGCAAAAACAACATTTTCTGCAGTAAATATTAAGTTAAAAATATGCCTCTTTTGCTGGGATATAGTACATTTTCTGGGCATTCCGAAAACACGCACAACCGAAAATTGACGATTTTTGATTTATGACGTTCTCGAAAGGAGTGAGCGATATATCTCTTTTATTTATATAGATATTTTAAGTGGGTCAATTTAATATCAGTTTGAGGCATCTCTAATATATTTTCTCCTGTCACTTTGATCTTTCATTGGCTGAGCCGCCTCCCTGCCAGCATCCGGCTCTGCACCATAATCTGGCCTGTTCATTTATCCGGATCTAGCACTGGCGACTTTAATAATGAAAGAAGAATTATTTATTGCCCGCTTCACTACCGAACTACCGCACACCCCCCACCCCTGGGAGGAGGTAGGAGAGAGGGCGCGGGGTGAAGGGTATTAGGTCCAGTTATTGCAATGTCCACAGCTTAGCTGATAATTAAGATAATTTTATTTTCGAGAGATGAACTGCAAAGCCTTTTTAGGAAATTTTAGTGAGGTATAAGAAAAAATACGATACAAAATTCAGACTGCTATAGAGTAATTTCATTAATTGATTAGGCAGCCACTTTGTGGTAAAATCTATCCATTCTTAATTTAATTCTAAATTTAAACGTTTGTATTTATGTAGACCTGAAGATGGAAGCATATTTTCCGAAACAAGTCGATATAATAAAATAACTTCAAGTGGTAAAAAACAAGAGTTATTCTTATACAATTTCATAATGTCTTACCACAAAGTGAATGCCGAAACAATAAATATAATAAGTTTTACTTAGTAAATACAAAATTCATTTTTTTTTAAATTTACTGTGACACGTGTATTGATGCATTATATTTTACGTTATAGTCCGTCTCCGTAGTGTAATGGTCAGCAGGCTCGGCTACCATTCTGGAGGTCCCGGGTTCTATTCCCAAGGGTGGTAAAATAAAATAAAGTGATTTTTTCACTCTAATATTTATTCAATATTACCCTGAACTGGTCCCCAAAGCGGAGGGCTGATCACCTTTCCTTCATGTGTAAACGATCAAGATAACACTGTGTTTATATGACGCTGTCCCTATGCACCATTGGGGTGCGGATAAGGGTTTAAAAAAAAATATTTTACTTTATATTATTTATTGATTCGTCATTAACTTTGTGGAATGATATGTTTATTATTATATTTTACTTTTCACCTGTAGATGAAAACATTTGTTAGTTTTTGAAACTAGTCGTGTGTAATCAATTAAAACTCATTAAGTGGTATTTGCAAGAGTTTAATTAAACAGAAAAATGATAATTTTACGTTGTTTGAAAATGATGCGGAATGCATTCAAACACGTGTCACAATAGATTTTTCAGAAATATTGGTATTTACTCCCCGACCAATTGAAAATGAATCCTTCTTGATTTTTTTTTTAATTGGCGGGAATCGAGCCCGCGACACCAGTTTCGCAGTCGAGCGTCTACCCAACTACGCCACGGCGCCTGTCGCAGACCAGTTGAAATTTTAAATCATATCTTCACTCTTGCAAATTTCTACAACTCGAGGACCTCTCAACGCCTCACGTATTGCCTGAATTATGACTATATAGAAATAAATGACGCAATTTCTGGAACGTACGACTGCTCCGGCTAGGTGTGGGCGGGGAGGGGGTTTTGTGATATGTGGAGGGGGGATGGGGTGATGAATGTCCACACACGAGGTGATAGTGATTTCGCTTGCGCATGCGTAATAGTGTCGATGGCGAGCGCAATTTTAATTCCAGGATTTTCTTAATACATTTTTCTTGCATGGCATTTAGTTCATCTGACGACAATTTGCTTCGAATACAGAGATACGTTTTTTTACAATATAATTGCATTTATTATTTGCTTATTATGTAGTAGGTTTGAAGATCAATAATCGCATTTTTGTTAGGAATCCGGTTATTTACAGAGCTCATGACCTGTCATGAGTGATCACTTTACACACGTGCAATATTCACCAACTCTACCCATGATTGACAACCACACTTATCAATTTTTTGTAACTCTTAGATATATTGATTAATCTCGTGACACAGACAATATGAGTCCACAACAGCCATCTTTGTTGGATTGAGGAAAGCTATTATAAAACAGAGACTCTTTTGTTTGTATGCAAGTGTTTGAATCCTGGATTATATTCACATACCAACAACCGCCTGAAAACATATTTTTTTATGTAAACGTAGATTATAATTTATACAGTTATTTAATTTAGTGTGTCCAAATACTTGTTCACAAATCATGATTATCCCAACTCAGGAGGTATTTTTTTTAAATTTTTTGACATCTCAACATAGACGAGGAGTCCTTATCTTTGTTGAGATATAAAAAAAATTGAAAAAAAAACTCTTAGGAGTGGAGATAATTTAGATTTGTGAACAACTTCATATATTTGGGAAGTGTGGTTAGGTTAGCTAATTGCATTCTTTTTATCAGCATCTTTTTACAAAATGGTCACCGCATGAGCCTAATCCTATCAGCGGAAGCTAAACTGGCAGTGCACAACGGAGTCCTGGTTCCAACTCTAATGTATGGAAGTGAAACATGGAGTTGGCAAAAGAAGGATGAAAGTAAACTGAATGCAGTCGAAATGCGATCTCTCAGAAGAATGTGCGACAAAACGATGTATGATAGATGTGCGAATAGTGAAATGAGGAAGGAATGCAAAGCCGAGATAAGCATTATCGATAAAATTAAGAAAGGTGTGTTGAGATGGTTTGGACATGTAGAACGAATGAGTAAGGAAAGAACGGTAAAACAAATTTATGAGGCGAATGTAAGTGGGAAAAAGAGCAGAGGAAGACCGAGAAAAACATAGCACGATCAGGTATGCCAAATACTTGAAAGTGGTCAGGTTAGGAGTCGAAACAATCGGCGGGTATGTATGAGGAAATGCATGAACGTGGAAGAGGCGAAGAATGTTTGCAAAGACAGAGTGGTGTGGCGTTCTATTCTCTCTGCCTACCCCTGCGGGGAAGCGGCGTGGTGGTTAGTTAGTTAGTTATGAGCCTAATAGATACCCCCTCTATGCTTTGTACAGCAGCATACAAGCTATTTCATCTGACGGCAATTTGCTGCCAATGCTTTGATTAGGTTAGGTTACGCAAGGTTAGTTCGTCACTTTGCCGCTAAGCGTTGCATTTCCCGCTACATTTAGTCACATCGCCTCAAGTTTACACCAAACTTTGGGCATAACCGCCATGTTTATTTACATCTAAAGTATGCTCAAAAAGTTAATCGTTAATGAAATTCACTTTAATTAAAAGCTACTACTACTATTACTACCATCACGCCATTTCTCCGCAGGGGTAGGCAGAAAGGATGGAACGCCACACTCTTCTGTCCTGACATACACTCCTCGCCTCCTTTGCATCTATACATCTAGTCATACATGCCCTCCGATTACGCAGACTTTTGACACCGCCAGATTTTAGGTTCTGATTGATCTGATCGCGCCAAGTATTTTTCGGTCATCCTCGTTCTGTTTTCCCTCTCACATGAATTAAAAGCGCTTACATTTAATAGTGCTTAGTACTTTTGCAATCGTTTATTTAAACAATCAGTGCTTTCACAATATTTTGAGTGTCCAAATTTTCGTTAATAGATTCTTGATTCGCTCCGCTTAGGAGATATTTGTATGAAGATTTTTTTATTGACATTTTTTCACTATATATTCGATGTATATTTTATCGAAGTGTATCTTAGAGCAGTGTTCCTCAAACTTTTTCTATTCAAGATACACCAACCAAATTAAGAAATTTTAAGGGTACATATTTACAATTTTATGGTAACATATGAAACGTATAATGTTTAATGCGAAATGTGAGCCTACTTTACTGAGTACAGGTAATTAAAATTTGGAGCAATTGTGTTATTTTCACAAAACTAGATTTTTTTCTGCGACACACAAACTAATCACCACGGTACACCTGTGTGCCGCGGCACACACTTTGTGAAACAATGCCTTAGAGACAAAATAAAGACTCTTTATTTTGTCTCTAAGGTTCATAGATACGAGTGCTAAGGTATACATATATTGATTAAACTCGAAACACAGTCCTTAATTCAATAGATTTCACGAGAGACGAGAAGTTCCAAGAATTTTAATAGTGTGGTTGTCAATCATGTTACACGTGTGTAAAGTGATCACTTAAACCAACCTTTGACGGTCGTACACCCTGTAATTGCCAAGACTACCATATTCTTCTTCATTTATGATGAGATGTCAAAAAATAGGTATTGCGCCCTTGAGGTAGTATTTTACGAAAATGGCGCCATACAATTTATCCAAATTATTATTATTATGATATGATGTTCTCGAAAACGTCAGTTACACCCTTTGTGCTTAGTATGAAATCTTGTAAACGAATGCGAATAATATTACGCTGTAATTGGCTTACAATAAAGCGCTATCTAGGGGTGAAATGCTGAACTAACTTCCCCTAACCTAATTTAACTTAAACTAACGTAACCGTACATCAAGTATCGAAATCTTTAGCGAGTTATTAACGGGTGAATCATCTTGCCAACAGGTTAAGATCGCTTTTCATCCTTCAACGTTCTAAGGAAACAACTCTAAAATTTAGACTAACCTTCACATACGGTGTTTGGAAATGATGCGGAATGCATCGAAACACGTGTCGACATAGATTTGAAGAAGTAGTGGTATTTACTTATTAAAACTTCATAAAAAAATAAATAATTTCATAAATCGAATAATAAGTCATATCAATTAATATTTAAATTAATTTTTACGAGGTTAATACCACTATTTCCTAAAATCTATTTTGACACTGATATGGTGTTTGAAAATGATGCGGAATGCATCGAAACACAATGGATTTTAAGAAAATGTGATATTTACCAAGTTTAATTTTAATCAAATACAAAAAGAAAAAAATACAGAGTAAGACATTAAAATGCTAAAAAATATATTATGTTAGTTACGTTTGACTTTTTTATATATTTTTTAAACTTTCTTATTTGTTATTCATATTTAACTTTGTTTTAAAATCACTATAATAGGTTAAAAAATAAAAAAATAGTGATATTAAAACAAAGTTATATTTTAATTATAAAATGGAAAATCACAAAGTTATTGCTTCAAATATCGCTCACCCCTTTCAACAACGTCATATTTCAAAAAACTTGATTTTTCAGGAGATCGCTTTTAAGGTTTAAGAATATAATAAAATGTATTCAAAATAAATATCAAGTAACTTTTTGAACTTCTTACTGTGCAACAGATCTTTTTAGGTAAAACCTTACTGTTTTTTGTCCATTTGAAAAATATTTAGTATATTTAAAAAAATAATGAAACATACCTTTTCATCAAAATGCAAAAACAACACTTTCTGCCCTGTAGCGGGTAAATATTAAGTAAAAAATATGGCACTTTTGTTGGGATAAAGTACATTTTCTGGGCATTCCAAAAACATGCGCAACTGAAAATTGACGATTTTTGGATTATGACGTTGTTGAAAGGAGTGAGCGATATATATTATATTTTTTATTTGTACTTCAGTCTTGTTAACCTTAATCCTATGTCCCAAAATGAGAAATGGAAATCTCTCATCGGGAGTATTATATATATGACTTATGCTAGTAATATGTTTTGAAAAAAATAAAAAAATAAAAAGAATGATTGGACCAATCAGAAAAGTCCGCGGTGTCATTTCCTATTAAGTCCAGGGGTAATAAACGACCGGCCGGCTTCGTGCAAAGGAGGCTAATCCGCAGAAGGTCCGATTGCGTCAAATAAAAAAATCGCTCCGATATAAAGTCGCATTTCCTCCGGTGGGCTGGGCAATAAATATAATAAGGTCCAGAGGCCAACTGTCAAATATTAATGCCGTTAAAAATGGCGCTACGGTCGCGGCGGGCCCGGGAAATTTATCAACCATAAATAACGGAAACAAAAGACAGTCGACGCCAGACAGAGGTACGTAACAAATGGACTCTGAAATAATATAATTCTATTATTTTTTGATTCGGCATTAACTTTGTGGAATGACAAGATTATTTTATAAAAATTAAACACTTGAATTTCCCACTTTATAGAGTTTTATTTTTATTTACGACTAGTTTCGAAAACGACAGAAAAGTTCTAATTTGTACCAGAAGATGAAAACAACTGTCGTTTTCGAAACTAGTCGTAAATAAAAATAAAACTCGATAAAGTCGTACATTCAAGTGTTTAATTTTAATAAAATAATATAATTCTAAACTTTATAAAATATTACAACTTTTTTTAATAAATGTTTTACATAGTAAATACCACTATTTCTTAAAATCTACTGTGACACGTGCTTCGATGCATTCCGCGTCATTTTCAAACTGTCACATAATCATGTAAAACATTAATTAAAAATGGATAGATTTTACCACAAAGCGACTGCCAAATCAATTAATATAATACAACTTTGTTTAAACCACTTTTTATTGGTACACTTAATCCAACCGGTTTCGATAAGAACCTTGTCATCATCAGGGTTTATGTACTAAGTTCTAAAACATTGAAATACTCATAGTTAGGTTATAGTATGGTATCGTAAGGGAGGTGTAATTAATTATAACATAACAATCAATATTTCGATGTTTCAGAATTTAGTACATAAACCCTGATGATGACAAGTTTCTTGTCGAAACCGGTTGGATAAAGTTTACCGATAAAAAGTGGTTAAAATCAAGTTGTTTCATTTTATAAAGTTTATAAAATGTGCCACAAAGTATTTGTGAAAACCATTCAATAAATATAATTCTATATTACTATTTGATAATAATGACCATAAAGTAATATTCTTGGCGGGTTTATTGATAAATTAATTTATATTTTTTACAATAAAAGTTTTATTTGTTGATTTGGCGTTTAATTTGTAGGACTCCATTTTAATTTATGTATTAATTGTTAAATTAAATACAGATTTAATGAGTCTACTGAGTTCGTAGACGCGAAAAGTACAACTTAGTAGACCAAAAAATCTGTGTTTGATTGAACAATTAATACATAAAAAATAAGTTTTATAAAGTAAATACCACTATTTCTTAAAATGTATTGCGACGCGTGTTTCGATGCATCCTTTTCAAAATGATGTGAAATGCATTTAAATACGTGTCAAAATGGATTTTAAGAAAAAGTGGTATTAACTAAATAAATATTTATACCAGAATGTAACTTAATTCGCTTCTTAAATTCGTTTTATTATTGTTTCCTCATCCATTCGTTCTATATGTCTAAACCATTTCAGTTTACCTTTCTTAACTTTATCGAAAATGGTTATCTTAGCCTTGCATTCTTTAATACACCGTTTTAACGCACATCCGTGTGAGACTATCATTTCGACTGCATTCAGTCTACTGTACTAATCGTAAGGATATATTTATATATCCTTACGATTAATATGAAAATCTTTTTTCCAATCAGCTCTAAAAGATAGACTTGTTCCAAAATATCAAAATTAGGTAGTATATAGTCGTTAAGCATGCAATACCGCGAATTCGACATTTTTTAATGCCATTCGATTCGTTATCCTTTTCTCCGTTATTGCGTATACTCAGAATATTCGGATTTTGTATGAATCGTCATGTTTAAGGGCAAGATGTAATACCGCGTATGTTATCTGCATTGCAACTATGCGAATATGTCAATAACTTTTTTCGCTCTCCTGAACATTTTGTTTTTTTGTCACATTCGCAGTGTTGCATGCCGAACGACGATATAATCTTGACAATAATTTGAATTCCGAATCTGTATCGAGGTTGGATCATTTGAATTGGATCATTTGGATTATGGAAATCAAACGTGATATTTCGAAATCTCGACAAATCGAAATTACGAACGTTCTATATATATCACGAAACATTAAAATTTCGAAACCACATAATCTCGACGTACAATGATTTGGAAACATTAGAAAATCGGAATGAATAATTTTTGGAGTTGAAAATTAAACAAAATACCTTAAGCTTAACTAACTTAGCCTATTTGCTTAATTGAAAAAAGTTTATACCCTAGAAAAGTGAGGCATTTAATAAATCATTGTCAACTATATATCACTTAAAACGTCACTGAAATAATAGTATAAATGGAACAAATAAAAAACTATTCCGAAATGGTGTTCGAGCCCTGTTATCTTCAAGAGTGCTCTAGGATCTCGGATTCATCTGTAGATTTGGGGTAGTTTGGCGGGTTATTCCTCCACGGGGTGGTGTTGCGCGAGGGAGGTAGGGGGTGCGTACATATGGATGGCAGAAAGGGAAGTAGTTGTCACTAAGTATAGTATTTAGAACAACAAAAAAGTTGAATATCTAAATGAAGAAATAGTCTAATGAAAAAAAACTGTAAATTAATCATCACTTTGCACAAATTTTTGGAAGTTCTATATATATATATATATATATATATATATATATATATATATATATATATATATATATATATATATATATATATATATATATATATATATATATAGAACTTCCAAAAATTTGTGCAAAGTGATGATTAATTTACAGTTTTTTTTCTTTAGACTATTTCTTCATTTAGATATTCAACTTTTTTGTTGTTCAAATACTATACTTAGTTTCAAATTTACATATAAAAGTAAAATAAAATAATAAAATGAAAAGAATATTTTGTAGCGTTTTTCATGTGTGTTATTATGATCCAGGATTTGGACCTCACATACAAATGATAGAGTTACTGCTCAATAAAAAACTGCTTTCGTCTCACTAATCGATGTCTCCAGTGAAATTTTAGTTATTCAAGCACAATGTTTCGAAATTGGATCATATATGTATGTATGTATGTATATATATATATATATATATATATATATATATATATATATATATATATATATATATATATATATATAAATATATATATATATATATATATATATATATATATATATATATATATATATATATATATATATATATATATATATATATATATATATGTATATATATATATATATATATATATATATATATATATATATATATATATATATATATATATATATATATATATATATATATATATATATATATATATATATATATATATATATATATATATATATATATATATATATATATATATATATACATACATACATACATATATGATCCAATTTCGAAACATTGTGCTTGAATAACTAAAATTTCACTGGAGACATCGATTAGTGAGACGAAAGCAGTTTTTTATTGAGCAGTAACTCTATCATTTGTATGTGAGGTCCAAATCCTGGATCATAATAACACACATGAAAAACGCTACAAAATATCCTTTTCATTTTATTATTTTATTTTACTTTTGTATGTTAATTTGAATAATATTGATAATTTGCTATTAATTTTGTCTTAAAATTGTTTTTATGGCTTTTACGTACATTTTCTTATGGTCCGAGCATGGCAGAACCCTAGCGGGGGGTGGCTATGGTATTCTAGGGGTGGTTAAATGACCGCCACACGCCGCCAGTAGACAAAAGGGAATCTGACGCAATAAACTAGGATTGATGAAAAGACGCTAAGCCAGAATACAGAGAAGTGATGTGTGTATTCTTAGTTTTGTTATTTTATTAAGGGAGACGGCTGAAGGATTCCGCCCTATACTCCACCACTGAAAGTGATACTGAATTATGTCGTATCGATTTGGAATAAATTAAATTAATAATATTCTATTATACAAACAAAATAACAAAACAACACAAACAAAATTTTTAATATAATTTATTTTTGAAGCACAAACTTTGTGATTTTTCTTTTTATGAATAAAATGTAACTTTGTTTTAAAATCACGATAAGTTTTTTTTTATAGTGATTAAAAAAAACAAAGTTAAATTTTAATTTATTATTAGATTAAAACCAATATTTTTAGCTTTTCCACTTTTTTATTTGACCAGCGACCGGGTTTCGTCGTTACCGACATCATCAGACTGGTGTCGGTAACGACGAAACCCGGTCGCTGGTCAAATAAAAAAGTGGAAAAGCTAAAAATATTGGTTTTAATCTAATAATAAATTAAAAATGCAATTCCATCACGAAGTGTCAGTGGATAATATAAATCTATTAAATTTTAATTATAAAAATTTAAATGTTCGTTTGTTCAAAATGTTAAATTTAATTAATTCACCGATTGCTTTGCAATTTTGACACAACGTTACAATCAAATACTACGAGTATATTTCTGATCAGGAATATTTATTGATTTGGCATTAACTTTGTGAAATAACACGATGATTTAAATAACTTGTACAACACCACTTTTTGAATGTATTAATGTAAACACGACTAGTTTCGAAAACTACAGATGTTCTCGAAACTAGTCGTGTTTACATAAAAAAAAACTTAAGAAAACTCAAAAAATTGCCTTATCGAAGTATTTTATTTTTACACTTTGAGAACATTTTTTTTTTTTGAGAACAGAATAAGAAACATTTTTATTCTCAGTATTCCCGATATTCCCATTTTTTAATAAAATGTTATTTTTTGTCATATATCAATCAAACCTTTACCCGCACCCCAATGGTGCATAGGCCACTGCATCATATAAACGCAGTGTTATCTTGATCGTTAACACATGAAGGAAAGGTGATCAGCCCTCCACTTCAGGTACCAGTGCAGGGTAATATTGAATAAATATTTGAGTGAAAAAATCACCTACGTTTATTCGATCTGCCCCCTGGGAATTGAACCCGGGACCTACATAGCGGTAGCCGAGCGTGCTAACCATTACACTACTGAGGCGGACAAAATATTTGTCCGCCTCCGACACAATTTGCCCTTTATAGGATTTTAAAAAATTCTACTATTTTTGTTAAGAGGTTAAGAAGCATTACATAGTATTCTTACGTTTGTAATTACCCAAAAGTTAAATGCTTTCAGTACGTTAAAAATAAAAAACATTTTTTCTGTGTCAGTTTTTCCAGCCATATATAGCTCACTCCTTTCAAGAACGTCATAAATAAAAAAACTTGATTTTTCAGGAGAACGTTTTTAAAGTTTAAAATTATAATACAATGTATTCAAAATAAATATCAAGCCACTTACTGAACTTTTTACTGTGCAACAGATATTTTTATGTAAAACCCGAATGTTTTACATAAAAAGAAGTTTTTTTTAATATATAAATATTTTCCATTTGAAGACTATTTATATATTAAAAAAAAAAACATAAACAATACCTTTTTTTTAAATGCAAAAACAACGCTTTCTGCCCTGTAGCGGGTTAATATTAAGATAAAAATATGCCTCTTTTGCTGGGATATAGTACATTTTTCGGGCATTCCGAAAACATGCACAACTGAAAATTGACGATTTTTGATTTATGACGTTCTTGAAAGGAGTGAGCGATATGTTTAACCTGTATATAATGTGATAATGAAATAATTGAATTATTTTTTGAAGAGGATAAAAAGCAATAAACAGCATTGTTACGTTCATAATTAACTTAAAGTTATCATTTCAGACCCCAACATAAAATTCTTTATGCAACAACGGCTCGGCACATTATACATTGTTGATTTCTCATCGAGTGAAGGGTTCAACCCTCGAGTGGAGTGTAGTCCGAGCCGACCCCGGCGGCCCTCCAAGACACTCTGGACCCGTGTACCGACGTTAGAGTGAAACAATTCACTCATTACCAAATCATTTCTGCACAGCGGACTCGACCTCCAGGCGTATCTTTTGTACTATACGTATCCCAAACAGTCAAAGTGATCCGGAATGATCTCGCAGGGTTGTGAAAGTAATTAAATACAATGTAAAAAAAGCAGAAAAAAAAATATCAAATATGCAGCTTAATTCGAACGACAAATGCGGTAAATGGTGATAGAGAAACGATCGATGCGGTTTAGTTTAGTATGAAATTAATTCGGGATAGAAGAAATAAACGACACATCCAGGAAAACGATTATTCGGGGAACGATAGATAGAGGTTTCACTGTATATATTTTAATTTAACCCTAGATAACTAAACTATATTTGTAGATACATAGTAAGTAAACATTCGTCAGGCGGACTACGAAATTAAAAACATGAAAATTATCAAAAGTATTGGATGAGTATCATCGTTGAACAACAAACTAGACAAAAATATCGAAATCCTTTAGTACACAACCATGATACACGATTTACACACAACGAAGGTTTGATAGTCCCAAGAATAAACAGTAAATATGGGAGTCGAACACTGCAATATATCGTTCCGAACATTTTCAATTTGTTGCCGACGGATGTTAGAGGTCAAAATAAAATATGGAACAAAGGCAAAATAAAGGAATGGGTAAACGATCAAGAGTTCATTTTATGAAAATTGTAAAATGTTTATATTCTTAATTTTTTTTCTCTTTTTTGTGTCTATATTAGGTTGAAATCGTTAAAAACAATAAAAATGTATTAAAAAAACTCCACCGACAAGACACACAAGGTGGCTTGGTGGGTCCCTGCAAAAAAAAGTTCTAAATATGTATAAATTGTGATTTAAATAAATGTATACAACTAAAAAAAAATAACTAAACTGTATTTGTAGATACATAGTAAGTAAACATTCGTCAGACGGACTACGCAACTAAAAACGTTAAAATTATCAAAAGTATTTATTAAAAATAGTAGCTGGTTACATGACACTCAAGATTGGTTTATTAGGAATGAATTTAAGAGACATTTAACAAAAAATTACTATTCTGTAAACAAAGCCTGGCGGGTGCTGGGTGCAGGGAAGTAAGTGCACTTGACTTTTTCGGAGAAGGGCGTCGTCGCGTGGACGAATGTTTAGTTTAACCCTATTAAATAACGATGTATGATTGATGTTTGAATGGTGAAATAAGGAAAGAATGTGAGGTAAGGAAAGAATGATAAGTATTGTCGAAAAAATTCAGAAATGTGTATTTTTTGATATCTCAACATAGATGAAGAAGAATATGGAGGTCTAGGCATTTACAGGGTTTATGACTTGTTATAATCTGGCTAAGCGATCATTTTACACACGTGCAACATTTACCAACTCTACCCATGATTGACAACCACACTGCTCATTTTTTTGGAAGTCAAAGATATATTGATCAATCTTATGACACAGTACATATAAGTTCGCATTGATTTATGTTGGATTGAGAAAAAAACCCTAAGTGGAGATAATCAAGATTTGTATACACTCGCAATGTTGTAAATTCAGAAAGGTGTGTTTTGGACATGTGGAACAAACGAGTGAGGAAAGAACAGTAAAACATATTTATGAGACGAATGTAGTTAGAAATAAGAAAACTTTTTTTAATCATTAGAATAAACTGCGGAAGTAGAAAATTAATTTATTTTATTGTATGTTCAAAGTTACAAAAAAATTGTCCTTTGCCAAAAAAAGATACAAAACAATGGCAACCCTGATTGCGCTTTTCACATAATGTGAAAGCGGACAGTGGTGTAAGTCATGTAATGGCCACAAGTAACAAGTGGTAACAATGGACCATGTCCGACTTCCGGTCCGTCCGGGAAACGTGAAGAGTGATCCCGGCCGAACGAGAGTGGGGTGCCAATTAACCACGTCATTTTAAACTGGCCCTTGACGCGATCCGGCGCTAGCGGGTTTGATTTGATTCCTACTTGGGGTAAAAAATACGCCAATTTGTACACAGTTAAAGTAGACGATAATACATACATTTTTTAAACATGTTACATACAAACATAAGAGTAACATTTATAATATTCCCGATAAGTAATTTTCATTACTCATTGTAGGATTAAGTTTAACAAGGTACATACAAAAATAACAAAATTTTATAAAAAAGTAAACAAGATACATAAAAAGGCAAAGAGTGGAACATAGTAATAATAATACAAAATATTGAAATAAAAACATAATCAAAACAATAATAAAAAATACACAAGACTAAAGCACAAGTAAGAAAGTAAAAAAAGAAAAAAAATAACAAAACTAACACAGGTCAAAATATAAAACAATAAACAGGTAATGTAAATAGGCTAAAAATAAAATAAAAACATGAGGTAAAAAGCGTGTTTAAAGGAGAAAATATAACTTATCACTAACGCAAAAATATTTCCATAAAGCATTTCAGTTAAACTATTATTTCGTTGCACAACTAGGTTGAATTAAAAAATAATAATAATAAGGAACAACCCGCAAAGCTTCTATTTTAGATGCTTGTCTGCAAGTAGGATAGTAAATGTGAAAAATACATTACAAACATCCAGACCAATTGAAAATAAAACTTTCTTGAATTCTTTTTGTAATTGACGGGTATCGAACCCGCGACGGTAATAACTTCTCTTATATTATTGATACACAAAGGGTAAATAAATATGCAAATAAATTTTCTATAATTGTATCTGGTTCTCTTTCACAAAATTAACCAATACATACATTTGTCAACATTTTTCACATACATTTTTTTGTCTTTATTTTATATTTTTTCTCTCTTTTTTTTACAAATCCTTTTTCGCAAATTGGCGATTTCGACATGACGACTTCGGCAGTCCTACCCTAGCACCGGTCAGCCGGTCATCTCTTGTATTATTGATACACAAAGGGTTTGACCCGCCACCGGCGCGCGAGGGTTATTTGAACGCTGAATAAGAGAAAATGCAGCGGGGTACGCGCTATTATTGCCGGTTTGGATATGAAATATTCACTCACATCCGTGCGTGTTGTTTGTTACTTTCATTTTGCGGTTGCGACCCGCTTAGGAATAGTTTTGATAGACAAACAAAAATGGGCTATAATTGAGAGTAGCATTATTATTTTAAACATATACATATACGCTAAAGTGTATGTAAATGTAACACGATAACATGGTTGAGATTTAAATCACAGTTTCTCAAAATTTTCAGTCCAGCACCCCCTTCTAAAATATTTCGTCGATTCAAGAAACAAAATTGCCAGAATGTCCAATATCATTAATATTTTAAATATTAAAATCGGGCACTGATTTTGAGAGTACTAAATTGTATTTTTTTAATTAAAAAAACGTAAAAATAAAATTGGTTACGATTGTTAGGCCATGTTATGGCATTATCAAATTGTTGCCATAACAAGGCGAAAATATTGTCACAATTTTTATTAATATATGTTTTTAATATCAAAATACAATTTTGTAGACTCTAAGAAAAAACTATATACTTAGCTGTTATTTTATTATATTAATTATTAATATTCAAAACATGATCTTTGAAATTTTAATTTTTCAATCACTTCATTTATAGTGCTAAATCACTATATTTACAGTGATTTTATAACATGATAAAGTCTGGGTATTTACAGGGCTTGCTTATTTGTAGGCTGGTTTAAGTGATACTGTTATATAAATTGCAGTTCAACCAAGAAATGTCCGAAAAAAACTTAAATCAAACGAAAATTAAATATGAATCATAATATTTACCACTTTAAATAACGTCGGCAAAAATAAACAGAAAATAAAGCATCGCCACTTCTTCCGAGACAAATGGTGTGCAAACCCAGTGCAGCAAACGAATCCAAACACATTTATATCCCGACCCGCAAGCAGCAAACAATAGCCCCTACTCGGGGGACATTTCATTACGGAGCGCTGAATAATAAATCCCACTCGAACCGGACAATCAATCCGGGGGGCCGGACAATCGCGGCCCCGCGACGGCAGCTGCGGGCGCCGCGGCGACAATGGGGGCAAGAAAGTGCCCGGCGATTATTTACCCCCGCCGGCCCACAATGGGTTAAGAGGACGGCGGGCAAAGACGCGCTTGCTTTGTCTGACCATAATCAAACGTGGATTGGCGGTTTATTATGAAGGTTGCGTTTTCAAAAGGTGTTTCAAATATTAATTAAAAAGCATTTATTTAACTCAAATGTCCTTAAGTTATTGATTCACCGATTGCTTTGAAATTTTGACGAAAGGTTGCATTTGAAAACGCACGTTTTTCTATTTACACATGTGCCAGGTGAAACGAGGCAACAATGCAAGTAAAATAATCATTATCGATAAAATGAAGAAAAGTGTGTTGGGATGATTTGGACATGTGGAACGTGTGAAGAAATAACGGTAAAAACAAATTAAGTTGGAAAAATAAGCAGAGGAAGACCGATGAAAACTTGTTACGATCTGGTATGTCAAATACTTGAAAGACGGGTCAGGAATCGAAATGATCGGCGGGTATGTATGAGGAGATGCACGAATGTGGAAGAGACAACGATTGTTTGCAATGACAGAGTAGTATGGCGTTCTGACCTGACCACATTCAAGTATTTGAAACACTTGATTACGCCAATTTTTCTTCGGATCAATATTTATTTATCTCTAAGCAAAACATGAGCTGAAGAGCAAATAAAAAAATTATATTGTTAAAATAATGTCACCAAATGCAATTTACTAGAAAAATCAATTTACAAGATTTTTAAAACCCTTCTTCCTCTTGGTGACTTGTTAGTTCGGAGAATCATCCCACCATGAAGGCAATATATCCATATTTGGCTCACTCCTTTCAACAACGTCATAAATAAAAATACTTGATTTTTCAGGAGAACGTTTTCAAAGTTTAAAAATATAATACAATGTATTAAAAATAAATATCAAGCCACTTATTGAACTTTTTACTATGCAACAGATCTTTTAAGGTAAAACCTGAAGGTTTTTTCTCTATGTGAAAAATATTTAGTATTTTCAAAAAAATAATTAAACACCTTTTCTTCAAAATGCAAAAACAACACTTTCTGCCCTGTAGTGGGTAAATATTAAGTTAAAATATGCCGCTTTTGCTGGGATAGAGTAATTTTTTTTAGGCATTCTGAAAACATGTACAAATGGACGATTTTTGATATATGACGTTGTTGAAAGGAGTGAGCGATATGTTCAATGTCCAACTTATCAAGCCAGTTATTGAACTTTTTAGTATGCAACAGATCTTTTAAGGTAAAACCTGAAGGTTTTTTCTCTGTGAAAAATATTTAGTATTTTCAAAAAAATAATTAAACACCTTTTCTTCAAAATGCAAAAACAACACTTTCTGCCCTGTAGCGGGTAAATATTAAGTTAAAATATGCCTCTTTTGCTGGGATATAGTACAGTTTCTGGGCATTTCGAAAACATGCACAACTGAAAATTGTCGATTTTTGATTTATGACGTTCTTGAAAACAGTGGGCGATATCCAATATATCCATTATACAGACAAACTTATGCTAAGCAGTGGACGAATTGGCGACGTGACTTTTATGTGCGCTGTAATAGATGTACTATTGCATTTTATTGGCAAACATAGAATATATGGAAAGGGACATCTCTCGAATACGAATGCTTTCCAGTCTCATGGACAGAATACAAATATGCACATTAATCAAAATTTGATTGAGTGATATACCAAAACAATGTAAAAGAAAGCCACTTTCATTAAGCGAAAAGACGAAGAGGTAACAAGGGTAAGATATTTAAGAAAAATAACAAAAATATAGGGAAATATTGATTAAAAAACATCGAACCAATAATGCGTATAAATAAAAATGTTAAAACTTATTTGTTGTTATTTTATTTATTGTTTCGGCATTAACTTTGTGGTAAGACATGTTACAATGATTAAATAAAAAACTTGTTTTATACCACTTGAGTTTTATTAAAGACTAGATGTTTCAGAAGTTAAATCATCACTTCCATCATTCAGGTCTGTATAATAACTCATTATATTATAATAAGTTATTATACAGACCTGAATGATGGAAGTTTAACTTCTGAAACATGTAGTCTTTAATAAAACTCAAGTGGTATAAAACAAGTGTTTTCTTTAATCATTATTTGTTGTTTATTGTTTTTAACCACGTTTATTTCTGGTATTTTTATCCAACCAGTTTCACCAAGAACCTTCCCATCTTCAGGGATGGAGATGTAGTGTGGATGAACATGTAGGTACTGTAGGATGGACAGTACATGTTCATCCCTGAGGACGACAAGGTTCTTGTCAATATCGGTTGGAGAAAAGCATCAAAAATAAAAGTGGTAAAAAAAGTTTTAAAACATGTGCTACAAAATATCCGCAAAAAGCATGTTAATCACAACATTTTGAGTGTGTCTAAATCCTTGTTCATAAATCCTTGTTCATGCTATAGGCTGGTAGCCCTAAGTGGAGAAATCCAGATTTGTGGGCAAGGATTGGGACAAACCAAAATATTATGAATTAAATAACTGACCAAATAATAAGCGTCATAAAAATAGAAAATCATGTTTTCAGGCGTCTCTCAGTATGTGAAATAATTCGATAAAGATCTTGCATACATTTGAAAGGGTCTCCGCTACATTAAAAAAATTACTGAAATCAACGATATATACTATACGACGAGAATCATGTTTATATTATATCTATACAACTTCTAACACAAAGCGATGGTTATTGACGTCATATCTATAAATATGATCCTTGTATAAAAATATGCTCGAGGGTCACCGACAAACGAAAACCGCCCTTATCCTTTGATCCTGTAACACTTGACAGGTGAGATTCATTTGTACAGTATTGAAGAATTCGAGGACCGAGTGACAAGACGATCGAAGTCCGCAAATTAAAAAAAATGCTAGCAATATGAAACCACTAGGTAAAAAGGGAGAATGTAATCAATCTTTGGATTTATGCCTATTTAATAAAATACGTCCCTTTTTACGGTGGATCGAATCTATATATTGAATGGTGGTATAGGGGTGGAATATGCCGCAGGGCATTTAGAACAATCGGAATACTAGACAGAAGAAATTGATGATGGTAAAAGATAATACTCGGCAGGGGTTGAAATAAATATAAAAATACTAAAAAATAACTCCAGAATAAAACGCTTCCAAAAGTTTGAACTGATACACTCCCACGGAGGAAATATTCAATAAATTATAACTCATGACAGTAAAACAACTATATGCTAGAACGGTGGTTCTTAACCTGGATTCGATGGAACCCCAGGGGTTCGATGAGTCATTCCCCTGGGTTCGGCGAAGGTCAAAATACACACCCGACTTATTGATTCATCCAATAGATCTAGTATATTATATGAAAGGAATATATAAAATATTGTGAAAAATGATACGACATACGACATATTCATTTATCCAATAGATCTAGTATATTATTTAAGAGGAATATATCAATCTAACAATACATTTTTCCAATTAAGGGTTCGGTGAACGGGCATATGAAACTGACGGGGTTCGGTACCTTCGACACGGTCAAGAACCACTGTGCTAGAACAAACCTTACATATGCATTTAAAAAAATACTCTCTCAAAACAAAGAAAAAGCACACAAATCACAATTGACACTTTATGGGAACGTATATAGAAATAGTTTTCTTCAAACCTTTGTCCGCACCCGATGGTGCATAGGGCACTGCATTATATAAACGCAGTGTTATCTTGATCGTTAATATATATAGGAAAGGTAATCAGCCCTCCGCTTCAGGGTAATATATTAGAGTGAAAAAATCGCATTTATTTATTTGATCCCCTCCTAAGCATTGAACCCGGGATATGCAGTGAGGTAGCCGAGCGTGCATACTATTATAGTATGGAGGTGGAAATAGAAATACAAGATCCGTCCTGCGTTTCAGAAATTTGACATTATCACGATAATACGACTGATAAAATTATGTGAGAATTTCAGCAACGGTGAAAAATATAAAAACATACTCAAAAATACTGAAAACACGAAAAAAGCAAAATAGTGGAACATTGCAATAAAATAAATATTAACGACACATATTTTGAGAATCCCTTATTCGCGACAATAGAAGATGACCCAAGAGGAGGCCTGGGGCAACGGTTCAGAAATAAACACAGAAAAAATAACACTCCCCCATGCGCCATTTTACCCCGACATACCCTCGCAGAATGACACTTAAGATACGTCTTCAATCATATATCAAAGAAGTGTTGTCTGCATTGTTTTACAACAAAAAAGTAGTTACAGGAATAGTTCGCAAAACAATTCATAAAAGTTTAGCAAAAAAAAATAAATTAAATTTTCTTAACTAAAAACTGACTAACCATCCACACCGCTTCTTGCAGAGGAGGTTAGAGGGAATAAAACACCACAATACTCTGTCTTTGCAAACAATCTTCGCTTCTTCCACATTCAAGCACCTCCTGATACATATCCGCCGATTATTCCACTCCTGGCCTGACCACTTTCAAGTACATATTTGAAATACTTGATTATGTCATGTCTTCTCTCGGTCTTCCTTTACTCCTATTTCCATCTACATTCGCCTCACCATCTACATACCCAATACAATGATATATTCTTCTACTTCTAATCCTTATCCGAATCTAATTGTGCATAAAGCACTGCATCGTATTGCCATAGCGTTATTTTGATCGTTACTTTCATGAAGGCCAGGTGATCAATACAGGGCTTTAGGGTTATATTAATGTAAATATTTGAGTGAAAAATCTCAAATATTTTTTGTAACCCCTTTCCGCCTTATCTTTCTCACCTGGCAATCCGTCACGGTAGTTTAAAGTAGCTAATGCTGTATGGATCATTGATAATGGAAAAAAGTGATAAAACTATAGTTAGTTATAATAATAATAAAAAATAATAAAACCCTTATCCGCACCCCAATGGTGCATAGGGCACTGTGTCATATAAACGCAGTGTTATCTTGATCGTTTACACATGAAGGAAGGGTGATCAGCCCTCCGCTTCAGGTACCAGTCCATGGTAATATTGAATAAATATTACAGTGAAAAAATCACTTATATTTATTTTACCCCCCTTGGGAATCGAACCCGGGACCTCCAGAACGGTAGCCGAGCGTGCTGAGCATTACACTACGGAGGCGGACAAAAGGTTAGTTATAAGATAAGAAAATTGGTAAAAAAAAACACATATCATGAGGGGCCAATCAACTAAACATAATCATTCAACAGATATCATTATAAACCTTAAGTATCTCAATAAAATAAGTAACAAAAAAGTCTTCCACTATAGCGATAATATTTTTTAAAATTATTTTTTGACATCTCATCAAAGATGAAGAAGAATATGGAAGTCTGGGCATTAACGGGGCTGACGACCGTCATAGGCTGGTTTAAGTGATCACTTTACACACGTGTAACATTCACCAATTCTACCCATTATTGACAACCACACTACTCAAATTCTTGGAAGTTATATATTTATGAACCAATTGAGAAACCTTGTTCTTGAATCACTAGAACTTCACTAGAGACATCTATTGGTGAGATGAAAAGAAGCTTTTTACAAAGCAGAAACTCTTTTATTAGTATGTGAGGTTCGAATGCTGGATTATAATAACACACATGACAAACGCCAGAAAATATCATTTTCATTTTTATATTTAATATTTTGGAGATAATCCAGATTTTGTGAATAAGTATTTGGACACACTCAACATGTTGTGAATAAAAAAAATTGATAATTGTGATTACAGTCTCCCGAGAACTGTAAAACTTGTATAAGATGTGTCAAGTTGGTCCCATTACGATTTCTCATATCGGACAGTTGGCAGGTCTTACAATGAAAACGTATTAAAAAACCCCTCGAACGACAGGGACACGTCATTACGATTTTTTTACGTTTTGAAAACGTCCATTCTTACGTTTGACACACAATTCCCTGCCAATTGTTTCCTCGGACAATAAATTACGTCGCGTGACGTGATTAGGAGTGGACGTCCTCACGTCCCATTGTGCCCGCGTCTCCCCTATCCTTTGTGCGTCGGAAGGACCGGGGGGATGTGCTTGCTAAATGATCAGAGGACATGGCACAATTTCGGAAGATTTTCAGCGAGCACTTACACGCGCTGAAACAACGTTGAAAGCTCTGCAAACCGCATTCCCGGATCTGATATAGAAGCATCTACAGGCGCCATGGTGTAGTTGGGTAGATTATTAAAAAAAAACACTTAATGTAATAAACCACTAATAATTCGTATTATCTTTTGAGGTCTCAATAGAAAGGTGAAGAAGAATATGGAGGTCTGAGCATTTACGGGGCTTACGACCGCCATAGGTTGGTTTAAGTCAATGGTGGGATTCAGCCGGTTCGCACCAGTTCGCTAGAACTGGTGCCTAAAATTTCGCAGAAAGTTCGCCGAACCGGTCCTTAACCTTTTGTTGTCACACAATATAGTTTATATCTATGAAGATCCGTCACATAGCTCGTTTATTG
This sequence comes from Brachycentrus maculatus, assembly GCF_059751285.1. Taxonomy (NCBI): domain Eukaryota; kingdom Metazoa; phylum Arthropoda; class Insecta; order Trichoptera; family Brachycentridae; genus Brachycentrus; species Brachycentrus maculatus. The sequence goes on from NW_028280872.1 coordinate 3,901,975, forward strand.
GTCTTATTTGTTTTGTCACATATTCCAAATAAGACACCAGCAAATCTGATAGATCCTTATGTCCCGTTCCCTCATCAATTTTTGTCAATTGAATACCCTCTTTTTCACATTCTATTTCCAATTTGTATCTCTCTCTTTCAAAAATTGGACGTACCCACACCAAATGAGGGACAACCTATGATAACGTGGCATCACATTCACATATTTATCTATGTTGGATGTCAAAAAATGATACGAATTTTTAAATTTGAATTGCGTAGTAGTTTTACAGGAGAAAATGGCCAACTTACAAACGTAAAATGTTCAAGAGGGCTATTTAAGTCACTCTTGCTTGGCAAGAAAATAAACATCAATGCGGTTGGTCATTTTTAGTAAGTCAATATATTATACTTCTAAGTTTATAATCCTTTGAGTTTATTTAATATTAGGGCTATATTAAGCTAGTAAGATATCAAATATTCAATGATCACGTTTTTATGAAAAATGCACTTGATCACTTTCTCCTGCATGACAACGATACATGGATTTTTTGGTCTTCCTCTAGATATCTTTCGATAAATAAATAATTATATGAAATTGCAAATTTGGTAATTTTTACTATAATTTAGTATTTAGGGTTACATTAATATGCGGCATTATTTTTGCACGTTTTCACATCTAGTTACAATGGCGAAGGTGGCCTCCAGCCTGCAGAGGCGCGGGCGGATGCGGGCTCTGGAGTGCCGGCTGGAGTGACACGTCGGGGGCTCGGAGGACCCCGCTCGCGACTCGAGGGCATCAATTAATACGCCGGATTAATGGCGGGGATAATTAAATACCGCGCCGCGATACTGCGCGCGGAGGGCCCTCGCGCTCGGTCGTCTCGGCGCGGCGCGTGGAGAAGGTACTGCGAGCTGGACGACAATTCTAACTTACTTCTTCTTACTTAGCTAGGACTGGGTCCTGTTGTTCTCAGAGTCAGAAATTGATGATCACATGCGATTTTGCTCGAACCGAGGGTTAACACGCACTAGGGATTGCAGAACAAACACGCACTAAAGGCGTGCACTATGAACGAAACAAATAAGGATCCTAACCAGGACCTTGACAGGACACTGCAGACTGAGGAAACACATGACAAAAATTGGACTACATGACTCTCCAGTCTGCAGATTTTGTACGGAGGATAACGAAACACTAATCCACATTCTATATAATTGTTACGTCACATCCTTGGAGAACCACTACTAGACTCCGGAAGGTGAAGTTCTTACCATCAATACAGGTCATGCTACATGACCAATGTAGGTCTTGAGAGTGAGCAGGGAGTGATACCGACGAGGGTCACAATAGACCTAATATGGTCGCAGTGACATGGAGGATGCAAGATCCCTTGACCTAATATTAATAAAAAAAATAATTAAGTACCTTCCAAATAATATTTTAACCTGACGCACGTTGACTAACATCCATAGTGCATGTCAGATCTCGACCTTAAGTGCGTGTTTGTTCTGCAATCCCTAGTGCATGTTGGTCTTTGGGTCGACCAAAATCGCATGTGATCAACATTTTATGTAGTTATGTGTTTGAATAGTGCTATGGTAATGACTTGTAGCATTGGTTGAATGCTGTCGTATTGATTATCTTGACGAAGAGACGGGTATACCTCGAAACCGGTGGACAAAAATCTCTGTGAGTGGTTATGTACCAATATTACTAACATTTTTGTAAAAAAACTATAGTAAAAATAAATACATAAGTAAAAATGACTAACCACAAAGTAAATGCTTTTATTATTAATAATATTGAGAAGTCTTTTTAAAAATTAAATCATATCTTGCCACCAAGCCCTTATTATTTTATGAATGAAATAATTAACGTATGGGAAAGCGCAGTGGAGGCGTACTCCAACGTTCACATGCACAAGTGATGCAGCACTGCAATTAAATCATTTTGCAAATGCACTCGTATTTGAAAAGATTGCTACATGCTGGGGTGGCGAAAGTAATTTACCGATTTAATTCCTATCCCACCTGTAATCGGGAAGAAAACTCATTCCGCTAGGGGTTGAACACTCACACAGAAAGACTTCCTGCGCGAATATATGAAAAATGCATTTACTTCAGAAAAGCGTAGAGTAAAAAATCACATACAAACGAGTTTATTTATTAAACCCCCCCCCCCTGGGAATCAAACCCGAGACCTCCAGTACTGTAGCCGAGCGTGCTAACCATCACACTACGGAGTCAGACTGTACCCTAATTAGTATATTAGCAAAATTTCTAGGTCTATTTATGGTTCCTTATATTCTTTATTGATTCGGCATTAACTGTATGGAATGACATGTTGTGACATTTGAAAAATTAAACTCTTGTATTACAGTTATTGTTGCATTGTGTATTTTGTTCATTTAAACTTTTATAATCTTGTTTATATCAATTTATTTTGTTTTGTATTGTATTTCTTGTATTAGTAGATATATATATATTATATATATATATATATATATATATATATATATATATATATATATATATATATATATATATATATATATATATATATATATATATATATATATATATATATATATATATATATATATATATATATATATATATATATATATATATATATATATATATATATATATATATATATATATATATATATATATATATATATATATATATATATATATATATATATATATATATATATATAAATTACATATTAAAAATAACGTAATTGAACGTCTCGTCACGGGCTATGCTTAGTGAGGCGTTCATCAAAAAAATATAATATCGTAAAAAATTATATTACAGTATTGAAAAAAAAAAAAGATAAAAATAAATGAATACATTTTTACATAATTTGATTCGGTAGTCACTTTGTGGTAAAATCTATCCATTTTTAAATGTTTTACTAAGTAAATACCACTATTCCCATAGAAATAGTGGTATTTATTAAGTAAAACATTAATTATAAATTGACTCACTTACTCAATTTTATTTCATTACACATGAATAATTTCGAAAACTACAGATGTTTTCATCAACAGGTGATTACAAAAACTATGGATTTTTTACGTGGTAACAAGCGAGTAAGGAAGGTACTAGTCGCTTTGTATGGCTTTCCTATCTTAGGAGATTTTTTCCTGAACGGTTGTTGCACCTGCTCAGCGTAGTAATTGTTCCGGAACGAAGGTAGGAATATTCAAGTGCAAGTTATTATTCAAACCTCTCTGAAGTTCAAAAAAACGGAACAATGCTTCTCTTCGCAATTCACAATATGTAATTGCGTAATTTTGATCTTAGTTTCAGCGCTCGATCTGTTCTCGAGTACAAGCCACCCACTCGTGAACCAGTGTATGGAGCAGAACAATACAAGGCATAAGGACTCGAAGAAATGAGAGACGAAGGTAGTGAAAACTTGAATAAAATTCAATTACGAACTCATGTTCCCATTTCAGTAAAAGTACTAACTAGAGTGAAAAAAAATATGACCACAATATCATATACAATATATTCGCAGTATTTTTACATAATGCAAACTATGCCATGTTCTCTCCGATTTTGCGGCTTCACATGTTAGCCAATGCTTTTGAAAGAATAGATTTATTTAATATATTGTTATCTACCTTGAAGTCTGTACTTTCTCAGTATTTCTTCTCCATGTTATAATGGATAAATTTAAACGTTGTGTTTCACTCTCTCTCGCTGCTCGCTGATAGTGTGTTAAGGAGACGTGTATTTACCAGTGCCTAATATTTGTTATTTTATTAAGCAATTATTAATTCAACATTTAGAGTGTGTCCAAATACTTGTTCACAAAATCTGGATTATCTCCAATTACAGGAGTTATGTTCATATAATTTTTTGACATCTCATCAAAGATGAAGAAGAATATGGAAGTCTGGGCATTTACGGGGCTGACGACCGTCAAAGGCTGGTTTAAGTAAACCACTTAAACCAGCCTATGACGGTCGTCAGCCCCGTAAATGCCCAGACTTCCATATTCTTCTTCATCTTTGATGAGATGTCAAAAAATTATATAATTATTAATTCAATTTATATATATTGGATATTTTTTTGTTTTTAATAATACGTATAGAAACAATATTTTTATAATTTTTTCAACTCCTTACTTTTCATTAACCCTTTTCTTTCCAAAACCATATAATTATATCGAAGAAAAACTTATTTTTTCAATGCAAAAACGTTGTTTTAAGAAAAAAATTAATTACGAAAAATGTTACCAGGATTTAGAGAAAATTATGGATGCTGGGCCTAAGGAAGCCGTTAGGTTAAGTATTTATTTATTTCCATCTTACTTCTCCAACATCTCTGGAACTCTATACTGGAATACTGGATTCTGGAATAACTACGATTGACCGCAAATTAAAACAGTTCTCAATTAGTGACTGTAAGTAAATACGACAAGTTGAGAGGAGCAAAGGGACCGAAGCCACAATATATCTGTGCGAGTATAAGACACATAGCAATACGACGTACGAGACGATATATACTACACATACGATTCTTTATGTCTGTCTTTAAGGCCCAGTATTCATTGAATGGCAACATAATTTTCTTTAAACCGAGGTAACATTTGACGTACCGTAGAACGCGGTTACTTGAACTTTGATGTGTTACTTGAGCCCAGTACAAAAAAACATTAGATCGTGGTATCGATCGAAGTATCGTGACAATTAGTGTCATATGTCAGGGAAACAATGAATCATGTCGATACGTTCATTATTGTAGACCAAATACAGATTATTTTTTTGTACTGGGCTCAAGTAGCACATCAAAGTTCAAGTAGCCCCGTTCTACGGTAGGTAATTGAATTTTTCTCTTAAAACACCGTTTTGTTTTGAAAAATATAGTTTTTTTTTTAAATAAATATAATGTTTTGAAAAGAAAAGAGTTAACAACATTTTGAGTGTGTCCAAATATTTGTTCACAAATCTGGATTGTATCTAATTAAAGCATTTTTTTTGACATCTTAACATAGATAAAGAAGAATATGGAGGTCTGGGCACTTGCGGGGCTTACGACCGTCACAGGCTGGTTTAAGTTTGTCAAGTTTGGCACATTAACCAGCCTATGATGGTCGTAAGCCCCGTAAATGCCCAGACTTCCATATTCTTTTTTTTTCTATGTTGAGATGTCAAAAAAAAAGGTTTCAAAAGTGGTCTATCATGAAGCCTAGAGCTTCCGTATCAGTTTGGTAATGCGGTTGAAAGCTTTCAATGTATTGTACACATTTGAGTACCAAAACTTCAGTAATACAAATTTCCATTAAACTTTAAAAAAAACCACGGATGCAACAGAAAGATAACATAATTTGAAGGCATGGCCTAGGTGACGTTGTCCATGTTAAAAAAGACCTATAACCTGAGGACGAGAAGAGCAGACTTCAATAGACTACAAAGACGATAAGTTGAGATGAAGCCATAAGAAGAAAAATATTTACTTACAATTTCACAAGTTTAACAAAAAATTGCTTTTCAAGAGTGATCTGTCAGGAAGTTTACAGCTTTGGCATCAGGTCCGGGAATGCGATTGGAAGCTTTCAATGTACTGTGCACTTTGAGAACCGAATTTATTTTTTTTTTCTATAAAACTTAAAAGATAAATCATGGATGCTACAGAAAGATAACATAATTCGAGGGCATGGCTTAGGTGACGTTGTCCACGACAGATGGAAATACAATCCGAGGACGAGGAGAGCTGACCCCATAAGACAATTTTAATTTTAATTTTTTATTTCATAGATACATACATTTTTTTACTATATGTATTAAGGCTCTTTAGGCATGGCCTGTGTTGAGCCGAAATACTTACATGTTGATACATTTTTTTTTAATTATAAGATTTTATACATTGCATTCAATAGATACAATTACAATTTACAGTATAAAGGTTTTACAATAAAATAATTACACCTGGACTTTAATTAATTCACTTTCTACCTTGTCCCTTCCAACGAGAAGCAACCATCGACGGACACTGTTCTTCAAGACATAATCACTACTGGAATTCTTAATGGTTACGGGCAGCAAATTAAATATATTTGGCGCAAGGAATGAAAAGTTTTGTTTGCGCAAAACTTGATTTAACTATAAAGACGATCAATTGATATGCAATCAGGAACAAACAAAAAATATTTTTTTACAATTTCTACAACAACCAAAAAAATGTTTTTCAAGAGTGTTCTGTCAGCAAGCTTAGAGCTTCTGTATCAGATCCGGGAGTGCGGTTGGAAGCTTTCAATGTACTGTACACTTTGAGCACCGAAACTTCATTAATACAAGTTTCCATTAAACTTTGAACAATCAATGCAAAACCCACCTGTTTGTCTGACGGGGACTGCAGAACAGGAGTGCGGGCTACGGATATGTTTGTGGAACAGTTTACACTGGGAATTGATTAACCCCTTCGGGCGCAGGGCGGAAGTGTCGAACGGTTACCGCAAAGTGTTGGCCGCAAATACTGCCCCACCCCTACAGCCGCCCTACGATGCAGGATAGCTATTTCGAAGAGCGAGTTGGGACACCGCAAGTCTGTCTGTCGGTGGAGGCTAGATATGTCTGTGATGATCGTCGGAGAAAAAATAATTGAAACGCTTGGCAGTAACTTTCAATCAGCTCTTCGCAGTGAAAGTTGTTGATATGTATTAATATACATTTAAAAAAATATTTTCATAGATTTACCCCTTATCAGTATTAAGGTGGAGGTAATTGAAATATGTTTAGTATTTGAATATATTAATTTTAATGTGTAAAAGAATTTAAAATTAATTTAAATTGGTGATAAGTACTTACATTACTCATATCGCTCACACTTTTCAACAACGTCATTTATCAAAAATCGTCAATTTTCAGTTTTGCACGCTTTCGGAATGCCCAAAAAATCTACTATATCCCAGCAAAAGTGGCATATTATAAACATAATATTTAACCGCTACAGGGCAGAAAGTGTTGTTTTTGCATTTCGAAGAAAAGGTATTGTTTAATTATTTTTTGTAATGTACTAAATATTTTTCAAATGGAGAAAAAACATTCAGGTTTTACCTAAAAAGATCAGTTGCACAATAAAAAGTTCAGTAAGTGGCTTGATATTTATTTTTAATACATTTTATTATATTTTTCAACAGTAAAAACGATCTCCTGAAAAATCAAGTGTTTTGATTTATGACTTTGTTGAAAGGAGTGAGCGATATGTTTAGCATTTCTTTTGTTTGACTGTTACTTGTTTTACACCTTTTCGTCAATATTTCTTAATTTTTAACATTAAATCATAATTATCCACGTTTCTAGTATAAAACTATCACACTTAGTTTCATGTCTAATCAGATGCCTAATCAAACTTATGCTTAGACTGAATCTATTTTGATTTTTTTGTATAAACGAATGCATTGTACTATAGAAATGTAAACATTAAAAAAAACTACGAGGGGAAAGATCAATACGAAATGGGCATACTTAATTTACAACATTTTGAGTGTGTCCAATAGATGTCTCTAGTAAAGTTCTAGTGATTCATGAACAAGGTTTTTAAATTGGTTCATATATATAGAACTTCCAAGAATTTGAGTAGTGTGGTTGTAAATAATGGGTAGAATTGGTGAATGTTACACGTGTGTAAAGTGATCACTTAAACCAGCCTATGACGGTCGTAAGCCCCGTAAATGCCCAGACTTCCATATTCTTCTTCATCTTTGATGAGATGTCAAAAAATAATAGGCATACTTAATCATCAAAAGTGTTTGATCTGGGTATGCCCACGTAAGAAATCGACAAGACGCGTACTTGTGGCGTTCAATCCCTGCATTTTACACATTCAAATCTATTTAATCGGTGAAATATCAAGTATGTAAGTATGTGTAAATAAACGTTGTGTATATTGTAAAATAGAAATATCCCTTACGAAAAGGTAGCTGAAAGTTTTCTTATAACATTAGCCGAATGATAAATGCGTTAACAATCTTTGTTCTCAGTAGAAGCGGCATCAAACAATTGGGCCCCAACAATGAACTAGCCACTAGCCGGGCATAATTTCTTTTGAGCAAGTTTTGGGGCTGTTTCGGAGCGGGCGAGTTACGCACCAGAAATTGGAATACCGTTCGCAGGGTGTTGTTAAGGCATAAACATCCCTTAACATATGTTTCCTCTAAGTCTTGAGAACGTAAGGGATACCGGGGGTAGAAGGTAGACGCTACCCACTCCCCTTGGCTACAGGACGACTAAAAACTAGTTTTATGTTTATTTTTGACATCTCATCAAAGATGAAGAAGAATATGGAAGTCTGGGCATTTACGGGGCTGACGACCGTCATAGGCTGGTTTAAGTGATCACTTTACACACGTGTAACATTCACCAATTCTACCCATTATTAACAACCACACTACTCAAATTCTTGGAAGTTCTGTATATATGAACCAATTTAGAAACCTTGTTCTTGAATCACTAGAACTTCACTAGAGACATCTATTGGTGACATGTAAAGAAGCTTTTATAGCTTTACACATATATATATATATATATATATATATATATATATATATATATATATATATATATATATATATATATATATATATATATATATATATATATATATATATATATATATATATATATATAAGTATATATATTGAAAGCCTTCCCACCGCATGCCCAGATCTGATACAGAAGCATCTAGGCTTCCTGACAGATCAGCTCTTGCTAAGCAATTTTTTTTTAACTAAGTTGCGAAATTTATTGAAAATGTGAAACAATATAAAATTGTATCTCGATTTTACTGTGAATTTACATTTAAAAGCTTTCAATATACCTGTCACTGCCAATCTAAATAAATACAAGATTGTAAGTCCATCACCAAATTTTTTAGAAGTACCCCAGTGTATATAGAATCTGCGTTAAATAGATAATGACCTCAGCAGCGTAACGGTTAAGTTTTTCAGATCGAGCATTTTTCTTGATAATTTGAGCATCGCCAAGACGTTTGTGGTCTTCTTGTGGGTGTTTAGGGTTGCGTGAAGGGGTGAGACCGATTCTTAGGTGTGTAGTGCGGCGGTGACCGCGCGCTAGAATTACGTCTTGCCCCCAAGACGTACGGGCCGCCCCCGGCGGAGTAATAGGGGATGGGGTCCTTAAATAAAGGCCGGAGAGGCCCTAGGATTAATAAACTTTACCGACTAACGATGCTGTAAAACAATAAATAACGTCAACAATCATAAGAAGAAAATCTCGGCCACTTCTTAACAGAGAACAGACATTAATGTAGCAAACAGAATGGTTTCTTCCAAAATAATTTATGTATTAAAATAGTATTGATAAATGTACGCGAGAAGAACAAAGAGACGCAGTTCATCGACTTTCATTTTGTTTATAATATTGTCCCCACCACATGTAATTCTTTTGAAATCAAATATAAGGGGTGGCGGACTAATTTTAGTGTGCTCAGATAAAATAATATTCAAAACGTGTATACGCCGCGCTTGCTCTGTTTTTACATTGCTGTCGCTTTGTTCTTCTCGCCCTTGTGTTTCGTAATTTTCGATATATTGGTGTAATTTTGTTATTTTCACACTTATAACTTTGTAATTTTTAATAAATAAAAGATTGTCTTAATTTGCGCGTTTCCGTCTTCCTCATCACTTTGTTCTTCTCGCGTACATTTATGAATACTATTTTAATACATAACTTATTCTGAAAAATACACAGATTTTGGCCGAAACAAGAATAATAAAAAAACAGTTTCTTGGACTATGATTCGCCTCCAAATGGTGCATAGGGCACCGTATCGAAGCGACAAGATATTAACTTGATTTATATATTAAAGGAAAAAATCAAACACCGATTTTTTAAGTTAACTTAGTTGTATTTTATTGTTGAAAAACACATGAAAAATGATTTTTGTGACAATTTATTTTGCCTAGTTATAGTATTTTGAAACGAATTTTATAATTATAAGTTATAATTTTAAAATATCTCTATTTTAAAATGGACATAGCACTTTTGACTATAGTTACTGTGTAGAAACATGGTTAGTACAAGTTAAACGACGGGCGAAGAAATTAATTAATTCCCATTTAAATTGCATTTGGCAAACGGTTGTACATCTCAAGACGTTATTGCAATAATTCATTCAACTTAACACTTTCATACCCGTATTCGGAAATCCCGTTAATTTATTTTACTTACATTATTTGTATACATTTATTTTTTTAAAAAATTCCCACCAACCAACCTTGTGTGTCTTGTCCGTGGAGTTCTTTTTGCATACATTTTTTACTGTTTTTAACCGTTTAAATGGTTAAAGATAATTTTTTAATATACACAAAAAAAGAGAGAAAAATTAAAAATATAAATTATTTCACATTTATTCCTTTATTTTGCCTTTGCTCCATATTTTATTTTGACCTCTAACATCCGTCGGCAACAAATTAAAAATATTCGGAACGAATTAACAATTATAATGAAAAAACCGTAATTAAAAGAGTATAGTAAGAGTATAAATAACCTTTTCTTATCTTCTCTGTCCTACTCCCATCCAGTTAAAACTATCGCTTTGTATCGGATGTGCTTTAAAACAATGTAAACGCAGCCCAGTATCGTTGAGCTTGACAAAAGAGCTCGCACTTTCTTTATGGCTTCATTGATTCAAGAAACAGAAGTTTAAGGTTGGATTTCTTAAAAGCCCAAATAATTTATCGCTTGACCTGGCGGTCAGGAGTCATACATGAATGTGGAAGAGGCGAATTTTGTTTGTAAAGACAAATTGGTGTGGCGTTTCATTCCCTCTGCCTACCCCTGAGGAGAAGCGGCGTGATGGAGGTTAATTTTTTTTAAATTTATATTTCACGCGTGTAACATTTACCATCCTATCCTTGATTGATAACCACACTACTTAAATTTTGGAAGTCATACTTATATGATCCATTTCATGACGTTTTGTGGTTGCGTTCACAATACCCATCTATGATTTGATTTAGAAAACTTTTATTTAGCAGAGACCCTTTTATTTGTATGCAAGATCCGAATCCAGATCTATTAACACACTGGGAAACACCTGAAAATATGTTTTTTTGTTTATGCAGCGTATACTTAGACCAGATATTTTATTCACAACATTTTGAGTGTGTCCAAATACTTGTTAACAAGTATTTGGACACACCAAAGTGTTGAAAATCTATGAACTTATATAAAATTATTTTTCAATGCTCGGATTGAATGAGTTTAAGAACTGAAGACCAACCAGACGACTTAATTTTATGCATTTAATATCTTCGTTTAGCGGAAAGAAGGTGTTTAAAACCGACGGACGAGATGACTTTTTGGATTAATATGTATGTAGGTATTATAAAAATAAAGCAACCATTTATGATCCAAAACTTAAAGGTGGAGACTGACTGGAGCATTTTGTCTTAACATAAAGTCGTAACATCGCTCGCGGCGAGCATCAGCGAGCATCCGCAGCTATGGATGGAGCGCTCGGCTCGCTGTACTGACTGCCTGAATGCTCGCATCGTAACATGTTACGTTACGACGAAATGCTCCGGTCAGTCTTCACCCTAAGATATTCAATGATATTTATTGATTTGGTACGAGATTTTTTTTGCCATAAATATATATTTAAAAAATATATATATTCATTTCATTGCGGTGTCAGTTCACAGAATTGCATAATTAATGGTTTTATTCGATTCGGATCATGTAAGGAGTTGATGAGAGGATCCGAAAAAATACAAAAATCAACTAAAACAGTATTTTTTTGGGTAAATTTACATAAACCTTCTTATTTTTTTATTACATTAATAAAACGAGAATTCAGAAATGTAACTCGTTGAAAACATATAAAGAAATGATTTTTTTTTTATATTTTATTTTATTTTAAGGAATAACCCGCAAAGCCTCTACATTTAGAGGCTTGTCTGCAGGTAGGATAGGGAACGAAAATTAAAAAATACATCACAAACACCGAGACTAATTAAAAATAAATATATCTTGAATTTATTTTCCAGTTGGCTAGAATCGAACCCGCGATGCTAGTTTCGCAGTCGAGCGTGTACCCAACTACACCACGGCGCCTGTTAAAAATTGTTAGGCTATGACTTAATCGCTCACTCCTTTCAAGAACGTCATAATAAAAAAACTTGATTTTTAAAGTTTTAAAATGTAATACAATACTTGTGTTAAAAATAAATTTTAAGCCACTTAAAAGTTTAAAAATATAATGTATTGAATGAAATGTATTGAAAATATATATCAAGCAGCTTACTGAACTTTTTATTGTGCAACAGATCTTTTTAGGTAAAAATGAAGGTTTTTTTCTCCATTTGAAAAATATTAAGTAAATTTAAAAAAATAATTGAAAAATACCTTTTCTTCAAAACGCAAAAACAACACTTTCACTTGCCCTGTAGCGGGGAAATATTAAGTTAAAAATATGCCTCTTTTGCTGGGATATAGTACATTTCCTGGGCATTCCGAAAACATGCAAAACTGAGAATTGACGATTTTTGATTGCTGACATTCTTGAAAGGCGTGAGCGTCATGTCTTATAATATCGCTAAAAAATAAAAGAAAAAAAATATTACTTGAAATCCCCTGGAATTCCCATCATTTCAAATTGCATCCGTGGACAACACCAAGATTCCCGTTCCACTATTTCTTTCTTAATATTAATCATTCGTGTTTTAATTCAAAATGGCGTCAGAGACCCCGAGTACCAATTACTGCCCACCAAGACGACTGTCAGCGCGCTAACAAGTAGGGCCGGAGTACAACGACTGCGAAAAAAGTCGTTTAAAAAATAAATACGCTCAACTTCCCTTTCAGGCGATTTCGAAATAAAAAAAGAAAATTAATTAATTGATTATAATTAAGAAATGTTTGTTGAGATGGTTTGGACGTGTGGAACGTATGAGTGAGGAAAGAACGGTTAAACAAATTTATGAGGCGAATGTAGTTGGAAAAAGAAGCAGAGGAAGACCGAGGAAAACCTGGCATAATCAGGTATGTCAAATACTTGAAAGCGGCCGGGTCAGGAGTCAGGAGGAGTAACATTTTTAAGCGCATGTAGTTAGAAATAGGAGAAGATAATGATGAAGGAAAACTTGGCATAATCAAGTGTGTAAAATACTTGATCATACCAAGTATGTAAAATAATTATCAAGTATGTATAATAGATATAATATAATTGTCGGGTCAGGAGTCTAAATAATCGTCGGGTCTGTATGTATGAGGAGATGCATGAATGTAGAAGAGGCGAAGAATGTTCGCAAAGTGGTGTGGCGTTCGATTTTCTCTGCCTACCCCTGCGGGGAAGCGGCGTGATGGTTAGGTAGTTAGTTAAGAAAATTAATTTAACAATGGTGGTAGTAATTATTCCCTGAAGCGCAGGAGCGATCACCTTGCCTTCATGCAAGTAACGATCAAGATAACACCGGGTCAATACGATGCAGTGCACTATGCACCATTGGGTGCGGATAAGGATTAGAAAAAGAGGAGAAGAAGAAGACAGTAATTATTAATTTCTTTATGGGTCTGTTACTGGCTAAAAAACTAGGAAATCATTTTTCAAACAAAAAATCACAATGTACAACATTTTGAATGTATCCAAATACTTGTACACAATTATGGGTTTCCTCCATTTCGGAGTTTTTCTTACATTTTTTATAAAAATAAAAAAAAATACGAAAAAATTGTTAGTTAAAAAAAGAGAAATATTTGTGTGTTCATTATTTTTTTTTTTTTTTTATATATTTACATTTTTATTTATAACAATACATTTGAATCATTTATACATATGGAGAACTTTTATATTTCGATTCGCTGTGCCTCTCCATAAAAGAGTCTGTGCTCTTGTGCTTGGAAAGGGACTTACACTCGTAGTTTAATGTTATATAATAAAAGATATAATAGTTTTTTTTTATATTTTTTTTAAATATTTAAATGTAGAGCTTTAATTTTTTTCTTAAGGATTTTTATATCATCTTTTTTTTATTTCTTTAGGGAGTTTATTGAAATGTTTGATTGCCAAATATTTGAAGTTTTGCTGAAATTGCTTGGTGTTGCATTTTGGAGTAGAAAAATCGTTTGAGAATCTCGATGATAATTTTTTTGTTAAATTTAAATAGTTGTCACCCTTCAGTATTTGAAAAACTGCGGTTTTTTTATAAATGTATTCTATATTTGGGACTTGAAATTTTTTAAATAATAATTTTGTTGGAAATATGTTATTTTTTTCAAGATAACTTTAATTATGGTTTTCTGTACTATTTTCACTGAGTTCAGTATGTTATTGTATGAGCCTCCCCATACAATAATGCCATACTGTAGTAGTGAGTGTACGATAGCATAGTAAACTCTTTTTAGGTTGTCGATGGTTAGTATGTTTCGGATTCAATTCGAATTTACATTAATAATTCAATTTCATATTATTTGTGGGTGGGTTCGAACCCAGAGACTCTGATTCAAGAGTCCGAGACACTAACCACTGGACCACAGCCGAACCCAAGATTAAAATGGGTAATTCTTATCATCGCTTAGAATGATGAATATTGCACGTAAATTGCTTACTTAACTAGACTATGACAGGTCATAAGCCGTGTAAATATTTAGACTTCCATATATTCTTATCATTCTTCTTCAACTATGCAGAGATGGCAGTAAAAAGATGACAATCTAGATGGAGCTCTTCAATTTCAACTTGATTGACCGTTTGCACAGCTCATTATCAAGAGTCATACAAGAAACTAAAAAAAAAACTGTAAAAGCGACTGATAACCTAATTTTTTTTTAATCCAGTAAACCTGAAAATTTGGACAGAAATACATGGGATTATTATCCGAAGAGTAAGTTTTTTTGAAAAATATTTAATAGTGTTGCAGTTTAACTGTATTACAGAAATAATGATTAAAGAAAACATTTCGTTTTTTACCACTTGAGTTTTATTATAGACTACATGACCTGAATGATGGAAGATTAACTTCTGAAACATGTAGTCTATAATAAAACTCAAGTGGTAAAAAACGAAGTGTTTTTTTTAATCATTGTAACATGTCTTACCACAAAGTTAATGCCGAAACAATAAATAAAGTATTACAGAAACACGTTTTAATTTTTAATTGGAGTTGTACAAATTAAACGCCAAATCAATAAATATATTTACAACATTTTGAGTGTTTCCAAATACTTGTTCACAAAATCTGGATTATCTCCAATTACAGGAGTTATTTTCATATTATTTTTTGATATCTCATCAAAGATGAAGAAGATGAAGAATAATGTTTCAAAAGTTGGTTCATACATATAAAACTTCCAAGAATTTCAGTAGTGTGGCTGTCAATAATAGGTAGAATTGGTGAATGTTACATGTGTGTAAAATGATCGCTTAAACCAGCCTATGACGGTCGTCAGCCCCGTAAATGCTCAGACTTCCATATTCTTCTTCACCTTTGATGAGATATCAAAAAATAAAATAAATCTATTACAGAAACATATAAAATTCAAGAAATTTAGCGAAGAAGTCTACAGATATCACTGTGAGTCCTATTTTAATTTTGAATCAATTTAAGAGGCCATGAATTAAAAGTGGAAATCATTATAAGTGCCCATCATTATAATACACAATCATTTAATACAAATTTTATTTTGACTATAATATAACCTTCAGATCGATATCTGAAGCATGATAGTGATTCATTTATTTTTCATGTAAATCATGACGAAGCACCATGTCATCAATTTTATGCAGTTCCATATGCACCTTTCATTATGAATGAAAGCCAAATGAAAAAGAATCAGTTCAATATTTTAAAACTGAAACTCCTTGTATGATTTTTAAAATCTTGAATTACCTACTTTATATTAAAAAGTATTTCTATCTGTTCGGTCGATTGATCCTTAAGCGCGGGAAGGGTATTTTTAATTTCTGCACCGCCCTGTTTCAATGTCAGAAAACAAGAAATCGTTTAATGTTTTGTTTTTAATATAATGTATCAATCTTTTTGTTAAGGTCTAAACTATATGTACAAAATAATCAAATCCCATCGCTAGCAGTCCGCAGGCATAAAAAACACCCGTTCGAAAAATGTGTTAAAAGTTTACAGAGGTAATTGAATTAATATAACGGTGATTATTTTGACACAATGATATCGACAGCCCCTATGTAAAGTACTCTATCTGCAAATCTGTTACTTTACAGGAGAGAGCTTAGAAGATTTTTGCAACGTATTCTTTTCTATCAATTAACGGTTTTATCTGAAATTCTAAACTAGTATTATTAATTCAAACAATAATTCAAAAACACGAGAAAATAATGTATTAAATCGTTTTAAAACTTTATGCATAGTGAAAATTAAGTAGTTAGCGTTTTAGGAGTTCAGTTCATTTCGAAAATTAGATGTAGATAGTGTCTCATACGTCTGAAAACTAGGTGCAATTTATTTTATATATTATTTTTGTTTGCTTATATTTGTAGATAACGGTCAGTTGATAACATACACCAAATATCTCAAAATGTACAAAAATGTAGTTAGAGCACTTTACGTAGGGCACGTCAATATAATGTACTCAATTCAGGGATTGAAAACCGAATGAACGCCAGTATCTTCTAATAAGACATTAGAGACCGTTTTGACTCTTTTCTGGAAAGTAAATTTGTGACAATTTCATAAACTGCGACAATATTGCAAGAATCTTATGATCCAATAAAGTATTCTTGTGTGCCTAATCCATTCCGTTCAAATGATAATTTCAGATACATGAAGCGAATTCTGTAACCATTTATGTTAAAAAGAAAAAGAAATGTAAAAAAAGTATGTAATAAAGAGTATTTTTATAATAGTACGGTAGTACGTAAAAGTAATCTGAATTTTCATTATGACAAACCTACACCAACAAATATAAATTGTTTCAAGTTGTAACCGAGAAGAAGCATCTTCCCATAAAAAGGGAATTTTTGTAGAGGTTATGATCTGGGATCGACTTGCTTAACACATTGCTTGTGGGAAATGCTTTAAAGTGTCTATTATATATTATTGGTAGAGAGCGAGAGATGCTTTCAAGCGTTCTATTTACTTACTTTTGGTAGAGCAAAAGCGATGCTCACAAACATGGTTCAGATAAGGAATGGGTTTGCGATTACTTGTAATTAGTATATGACTCTAATTAGTATTTGTCCGCCTCCGTAGTGTAATGGTCAGCACGCTCGGCTACCGTTCTGGAGGTCCCGGGTTCGATTCCCAGGGGGGGTCAAATAAATAAAAGTGATTTTTTCACTACAATATTTATTTAATATTACCCTGGACTGGTACCTGAAGCGGAGGGCTGATCACCTTTCCTTCATATGTAAACGATCAAGATAACACTGCGTTTATATGAAGCAGTGCCCTATGCACCATTGGGGTGCGGATAAGTGTTTTATTTTATTTTTTAATTAGTATACTAATTAGGGTCGGGGTTGATGGAAAAACCGCCTGACTATAACGTGTTAAGTAATCACTTTAAACACCATGTAACGTTCACCATTCTGCCTATTACTGAACATCTATATTGCTTTTGAATATAAAGTTCTCAGGGGTCTAATCTAGTGTTTGAGTAAAACCATGTTTTTTTGTTGTAATGTTGCTCATACTCACACATTCACATTTATAGATAAAGACTGAATTGTAAGCGATACTATGAAAAATCATCACATTGCATAAATAACTGGTTAGAGTGAAAACACAATCCGGTTAATGCCTACGGGAAATGAAAAGATATTGATATTATTGTTACATTGGCAAAGAGATCCGGAAAACATGTGTTTTAGAAATTCGGCAGAAACAAGCCTTGTGTAGTTTGAGCCATTTTAAATAAGGCAACAAGTAATTGTGCCGTAGAGCGAGAAATATATTCATTGTTTCTAGTATTTTTAGGGAGAATAGTATATAGGTAATAAACCAAGCATTTCTAAAACTAAGTGAGTCCTATAAAGTATTGTGGAACTACAAAATGCAGGATAGAAGCAGCCATAATGTCTCTTTCTTGAAACACGTATATGGGGTGAAACGATATTTGTGGAAATTCAAACAATGATAGAAAATGATAATCTCAGATAAATATTATTTATAAAAATAAAGCCTATGAGCAAGTATAAAAATGTATTATAAAACTTCTTCATCTTAGAAATAGTGGGGCACAGTCATTGTATTTAAATATAGCGACAATAATCAGTATCAAGGGATTTCGTCAAAAAATAATACCTAAAGTATATTTTCAAATGTTTTGTATCTGAACATAACCTTAAACGTGACATTTGACAGTTGTGCAAAATCATGTTCTTTTTGTCAATAAGATTAAAAATAAGCTTGTGAGTGATTTAATGCATTTAATCAATTAAATTACAATTTTATATTTGTGAATAAATACCTGATATTCAACATTTTCTTCAATTTCGCACGTCTTGATGTTTAGCGTAAGGATGCAGTTTTCAGCCGAACTCCACACAAATAACACATCGTCTTTACAGTCAATGATATTTTGAGTCTTATTAATCCCCTCGGGGAGACTTTTCTTAAAATCTTCGAACATTTTATGCTCGTTAAGATTAAAAACATTAGCGCGGGAAGCCATTTTTGCACGTTGTTTACACGATTCCACTTGACTTTTGACGTACCGGTCGATCTGAAGTTGCAGCGGTACGAGATGTTGCGAGTGGTAGTTCCAACTCTCAATAATCAAATACTGTTTTGTTCGGACGCTTAAAAATCGCCTAGATAAACATTGCGAAGCTACTACAACTTGTGACAATACTCTTTTCAAATTTTTAAAAATAAAATATTTATTATCTAAAAAATAGTCACAAGCCTTATAAAAAACATAACAAATGTATTTTTTCGCATAATTTCTCTTAAACATTTAAATGAGTATACCTATTTTCTTCGTTGCATTCAATTTCTAATAAAACGCTTCAAATAACAATATGAATGGATTTTTTAAAAATGTTTATTTTAATGTGTCGACTAGAATATTGACTAGGTTTGTGATTATATTCACAATAACCTTTTAAATTTAAACTTGTAACAAAAAGTCGTAGAAAAAACCAGTCCTTTACCCCTTGTATCCTACCTATGTTCAGGTAAAATATTCCCTAGGAAATTATCGGCGCGTAACACACATGATAAATACTGATATCGAACGCAGTCGCCAATCGTTATGTTTAACGAGATTTCAAATGGTAATTTTTGTCTTTACCAACTTGTGCAATATTCCTTTTGTCTCCAGTATGTTAGATTTTGTATCGGTCATTTTAAGATTTACTCCACTTTATCTGAGACAAGCGTATTTTTTAAATTATATTTATTCATATATTTGTTAATTACTCAAATAAAGTTAATTTTAATTGTTCAAAAATAATTTGATTACTTTTTAAATGAGAAAAACTACGTTTTAACCTCAATTATTTGATTTATTTATTGATTTGGCGTTTAATTTGTGATAATGCCCTAACAAGGCGAAACAATTGTTACAATATATTTTTTTTATGTGTTTTTGTTAATAAAATACAACTTAGTAGACTCAAAAAATCTGTGTTTGATTTAAAATTAATACATCAATTATTTGAGTTGTGGTTGTGGGATTTACTTAATTTTTAAATTTTATAATTAACTTATTTTTTATTAAAGATCAATATTTAATAATAAAGAAAAACATTTGATAATCTCAATATATCGAACATTAACAGGCATCATCATATAAAACATAAAAATTACATCTCTGGAACAATTTTATTCAGCTGACATTAAAAACTGATAGGTCATGATATCAAAGAGGATTTCGTTATATTAAGAATCAATCCTAACGTGATTGAAGGATACAGGCAAAAAAAAATTGAACTGGAAAAGGAAATTTAAGAAAATATAAATGCCAAGAAATTTGAAAATTTGTTCAATCCGAGTTGTAAATACATTGAACAAATTAATTAAAATAACGACTACAAATTAGTAACTGTACATTATACTTACTAGTATAAACATATATTGTACATATATGTGTTTGTCTACTGTTGACGTCATGTTTACTTTTACTGGCCGATGGGGTTTATTACAGTTCCTATAGCGCGCTGTACTTCGCACCCTTATAATAAAATCGCTATCTTTTAATTAGATTATGTAAATTTTATATATCTTCGAGGGGGTGAGGTTTATTTCATAAATTTATTAATCGCCCCAAAGTGTATCTCAGGAATTAGTGATGGAGCAGTCCTATACTACCGTCATTGACTCCGGCTCGTCAAAAACTTAAAATTTATGCGATTTTCAGAGGCGGACCCGAGACTTCTCCGTAAAGGCAGTCCTCCACACTAACGGTTCAGTTGGCAGGAGCGCATTGGAACTTTGGAAAAGATAAGAAAAGGATCATTTTAATTTACAAACACAAACATATTTCCATACCTTTTCAATGAGTTATTGGGTGACACATATCCAGTAAAATATTTATTTTCTATGCCTCGCAAGGGTGTGTGCGTGAGTGTGAGCGTGTCTTTGTGTGTTTCCGTGATTTTTTTTTCTAAATGTGGGTTTTTTCTTTGTGCTTAAAGTAACTTTAATTTCATATGATTCTTGCGTGAAAATTTATAAGCAATAACACTCAAAGGCTTAAATATTTAGAATTTTTTTAATACATAAAAAGAGCTTGAAAATTGATTAATGTTTATTATATTTGACGACTGGTAGATGTACAAATGTACGAATCGTGAAACTAAATTGTAAATTAAAAAATATGTATTTACTTAACTGGCGTTACGGTGTTTTGATAGGAAAGGCCCAATATGTATGTGTTTACATTTTTACACACCACATAATGTATGGTATGTAGATCCAAACTAAATTGAATCACCCCACCCTTTCCAATATCGAGAATATTCGCTATATCTTTACAGGTAGGCATAACTGCATTATACGAATAGGTATAAATCTCCACGATTTGTCAGACTCCTGTTTTGTGCAGTCTTCCAAATAATAATAGTGGAGATGTTGCTAGAAATATGAACAGCATCCGAAGGAGATATTTCTTAATAACGAAGATATGCGCCATCTTTTCTATTGAACATAATACCATTACGGGGAAAATCTTTTATACGGTTATACAGGTTTTTCGGTGAGAAGTTAAAAATAAATCAAATAAAAAATACGATTACGATTCTCTTCGTAAAAAAAAAAATTGAATCAATATTTTATTGTTCTGAGTAATATACTTCACTATACACTTGAATATATACCTATTATTAATTTAACAAAAAAAAATTGGTTGTACATATTTATTTCACCCATTTATTTACTTCATATTTATCTCGAAATATTTATAAATATATATATATATATATTTTTTAGTTAAAAATTTAATTTGTGATATTCGATAAATTGCTTTAAATTTTCTCTAAATCCGGGTAATATTTAACGTTATTGTTTTTTTTTTAAACACCGTTTTTCTTCGAAAAACATAAGTAAATGGTTTTGAACAAAAAGAGTTATTGAAAGATAAGGAGTTTAAGAAAATGATAAAAATAGTTTTTCATTATGTATATTCTAAAAAAAATCAAATTGGAATATCAATTTTTAAAAAAATGCGCGGAGACATGTCTGCCGCCTCGTGCAGCCAGTCGCTTACTGAATTGGATGCTTAGAAGTACCTACTTAAACAATGGTGCAAAGAGAACTGCATAAAATCATCCACGATGGCTAAATGTTGCAATGTTATTAATATTTAAACACATTTACTTAGTGGTTTGTCATTTATACTTTTTTTACAAAAATGTTAGTTATATTAGTATATAATTACTCACAGTGATCGGTAATATACTAAAATTACTTATATTTTTATTAAAAAAAAAAACAAAATGTGACAATCACTTGTCATTAATTTTACATTGTTTAACTTAAAAATGTATTTGTTATCAATAGTGATCGTGATAATGAAGAAAATGATCTTCTTAAGTATTTTTTTTAACACGGCATGTCACAATACAGTGTATCCAAGAGTAGTTCGATAAGTGGCTAGAATCTGAAAAATGTGTTTTTATTTATCGCAAGAATTTCTCTGTTGTTTTGGCAATGCGCCTTGCTTATGACAGACCAATAAATAAGGCACACATTCCTCTAAGAGACTCCCGCTAAGGTGAGGGGAGACATTCTTAACCTCTTAGATACCGACGTTAAAAAAATGCGCGTTATTGAATTTCAGACGTTAAAACGAAAATAATAAATAAATATAAAATTTCGTTAATTGATTCAGCAGTCACTTTGTGGTAAATCTATTAATTTTTAATTTTGTGTTTGAAAATGATGCGGAATGCATCGAAACCCGTGCCACAACAGATATTTTTTGAAATAGTGGTGTTTACAAAGTAAAACTTAAAATAAAAATAAATTTAAAGTTATGAAAAAAAATAATAATACTAGTATAATAAGTTACAAATAAAATTAATTTACAAACCTACTGGAAAATTCTATATCATTTAGCACCTTTCTAATGAACTCATGCAAATGCCTGGTATACCTAAGACTAATATTTTTGTACGGCAATATTTGTGTACAGTTATATTTGTGAGTACGGGTATGCAATCTCGAGCGCTGTAACCCAGTAGTGGGTAAACCATCGCTCCCGACTTCTTGGTTAATCTCTTGTGTGCTGATTATCCCTCCATTCAAGTTGGCAACACTGATGAATGGTTCACGAAAAAATACTTTTCCCACTTTTATTCCTATTCTTATTTTTCAAATAGCCAAATCCAACATTAAGAAATGAGACCAATTAAACTAACTTGCTTACTAACCATCTCGCTGCTTCTCCGCAGGGGTAGGCAGAGAGAATAGAACACCACCCAGATTTTTAAACATTATTCGCCTCTTCCACATTCGTGCATCTCCTCCTACGTAACCGCCAAGTTTTCCTACTCCTAACCTGATCACGCCCAAGTATTTAAACTACTTGATCATACCGAGTTTTCCTCGGTTTTCCTCTGCTTCTTTTTCCAAGTATGTATATTCGCTTCATAAATACGTATCGATTACATAAACATATAGATTACTTATAATATTATATTTAGCAAATGAAGGAAATTTAAATGAATTAAAAATTATACAAAATAAAGCGATGAGAATGGTTCTCAAGAAAAATAAATATAGTTTTATGGGAAAAATGAGAGAAAAACTAAACTGGTTATCTATAAAAAATGTATTAAAATTTAATATGTTGATATTTACACATCATTTTGTTATTTCCAAATTACCAAAATATTTTAAGGATAAAATAGTTTTAACAAAAATTGCCATGAACATTTAACTAGAAATAAGGATAAAATAAGACTGCAATTTATGAAAAAAACAGAGTCACAAAATTGTTTAATGTATAAGGGTTTGAAAATGTATGATGAGATGCCTGAATGTATGAAGAATGAAAAGAGTCTGAAAGAATTTAAAAATAAATGTTTTGTTTACTGTAAGAAAATGTAAATTTTATATTAGTTATAATATAAGCTAAAATAAGAAATTTAAAAAAATGTATCACAAAAATGTTCTTTCATCACTCCACATGCCCAAACCATTTCAACACATTTTTTTTATCCATAATGCTTATCTCAGCCTTGCATCCTTTCCTCACCACTCCTCACACCTTTCCTCACACCTCATTCCTACATTTTTCAAAATAATAATATCAATAAATTTGGATAAATATCGTAAAATACCATCTCAAGGGCGCGATCATACATCGTACTGCCGCACATTCATCTGAGAGATAGCATTTCGACTAAGATCAATTAATAATTAATATTTGTGTACCTTGGCACAGAAGAGGTTATGAAAGGTAGGGGAAGCGATAGAATATAGAAGAATTGCTAAGAGAGAGGTGATAAATCATAGGAAATAAGATCGATTGGGTATGGGAAGTACGGAGGGGACGGGGAAGCTGTGAGATGAGTGTATTAAAGATTGGTCGGAAGAGTAATGGGCAGAGCGGAGAAGTATTGGCTGCTATTCACGGAGTGAGAAGTTAATGTTGTACTTGATGACCGTATTATTTCACATATCTTGATACATTAGTCAAACTATATGGTCAAACCATCCTTACATGTGCATTAAAGAATTACTCTCACTTAACACGAGAATTGTCCGCAATGGTCAGCACGCTCGGCTACCGTTCTGGAGGACCCGGGTTCGATTCCCAGGGGGGGTAAGAATAAATATGAGTGATTTTTTCACTGTAATATTTATTCAATACTACCCTGGACTGGTACTTGAAGCGGAGGGCTGATCACCTTTCCTTCATGTGTAAACGATCAAGATAACACTGCGTTTATATGACGCAGTGCCCTATGCACCATTGGGGTGCGGATAAGGGTTTGATTATTATATATATATATATATATATATATATATATATATATATATATATATATATATATATATATATATATATATATATATATATATATATATATATATATATATATATATATATATATATATATATATATATATATATATATATATATATATATATATATATATATATACAGCACGCTCGGCTGCCGTACTGTAGGTCCCGGGTTCGATTCCCAAGGGAGGGTTAAATAAATACAAGGGATTTTTTCACTCAAGTAATTTAATTTCTCATTTGTGTGATAATAATCCCGGGTTATAATCACACACATGAGAAACGCCAGAAAATATCATTTTCATTTTTTATTATTTTAGCTTATAGTTTGACCAGTTAATTTATTAACAACATTTTGAGTGTGTTCAAATACTTGTTCACAAATCTGGATTATCTCGAATTACAGGAGTTGTTTCCGTATTATTTCATATATCTTAATACATTAGTCTAACTATCCTTACATGTGCATTAAAGAATTACTGCCACATTAATTTTTTTATTTTATTTACTTATTTCAAAACATATTACAAACATAAATCATATATACACATAATATTCCCGATAAGTAATTTCTATTTCTCATTTTGGGACATGGGATTAAGGTTAACAAGACACAAATGATAAAGTAACAAAAAAGATTTTTTTTAAATAACCAAATCTAATACATGGCAAAATATAAAAACAATAAACAGGTATAATAAATAGGCACAAGAAACACGTTTAAAAGAAATAAATGAGAAAACACGAGAATTATAATAGTGTAATGGTCAGCACGCTCGGCTGCCGTACTTTAGGTCCCGGGATCGATTCTCAAGGAAGGGTTAAATAAATATACCATTAGTGATATTTTCACTCAAATAATTACTCAATATTATCCTGGAGTGGTGCCTGAAGCGGAGGGCTGATCACCTTTACTTCGTGTGGTGATCGAAATTACACTGCGTTTAAATGATGCAGTGACCTATTGACCTAAAACATGCACAACTGAAAATTGTCGATTAAAGTGTTTTATCTGTTTAATATTAAAACCTTTATCTCTTACGCATTGAATTTTCTCATACACAATATTGTACATATTGGCCTTGAAATTGCTCAATTTGTCTTTGCCGAAGTTAAACAAGAATACCGAATTATATATGTATACATGTACATACGCCTTTAAGGATCTTGAACAAATTTTACGGACTCCAACGAAAATAAACACAAAGGTTTAACTATAACCCGAATGGAATTGTATATGCGTTCCTTCAGTGACGACTATTCGTTAAAGATCAAAAACTTAATTCATTAAATCGTCTGTTAAAAAAGTGCTGTACGCTTATTTCATCTTAACATGTTTAGAAGACTGATTTCAATTGGAATCATATATGAGTTCTAAAAATGTGTGGTTGTCAATCATGGATAGAAAGTGATCATTAAAACCACCCTTTGAGGGGTCGTAAGCCCAGTAAATGCCCAGATTTCCATATTCTTCTTCATCTTTGTTGATGTGTTGTATATTTATTGTTTTATTGTATTCTTATTCTTATTGTATTCTTAATCTTTTAATAAATAATAAAGAGAAGTAAAAAAAATGTGAGAAATAGTCTATTTTGATGATAGTGGCTAAAATTTCTTGAGGAGAAAAAAATATGTTTCCACAATTGAACTTTCAAATTACGTGGAGTATTGAAGGTAAAAATAATGTAGTATAATCAAAATAGTGATAGGTAATTTTTTTCATATTACATATCGCTCACCCCTTTCAACGTCATATATCAAAAATCATACATTTTCAGTTTGGCATGTTTTCGGAATGCCCAGAAAATGTTCTATATCCCAGCATAAGCGGCATGTTTTTACTTAATATTTACTTGCTACATGGCAGAAAGTGTTGTTTTTGAATTTTGAAGAAAAGGTATTCTTTAATTATTTTTTTTAAATAAAATAAATATTTTTCAAATGAAGAAAAAACCTTCAGGTTTTACCTTAAAAGATCTGTTGCACAATAAAAAGTTCAATAAGTGGCTTGATATTTATTTTAATACATTGTATTATATTTTTAAACTTTAAAAACGATCTCCTGAAAAATCAAGTTTTCGATACATGGCGTAGTTGAAAGGAGTGATGATATGTTAATAGTATCGATTTTTTGTTCATTGGTATGGCTTTTATTCCAAACAATAGAGAAATAGAGTCAAACACATAAATAAAGAATACTGCACATTATCATAATGTCCTTGAATCATTGGTCCTTCGAGCCGGATCGCTATGCGGTGGAGAGAAGGGGGGAGGGGTTGGGGGCGAGGGCGAGTGGCCATCTTGTCAGTGATACATCCCTATTGTCGTTATTAATGACAACTCATCGGATCTCTGTCTCCGCGACCCTCCCAGGGGGCGCGGGTGAGGCGGAAATTGTATTCCAACTGTCAGGGTTGGCGCTTTTGGGAAATACTACTTACTTCTTATATATCGTCAAATATTGACCGAAAATATATTAATTATTTTTCCATGTTACCTTTTTTTCTACTTACCTTTACATAAGGGATCTTGCATCTCTTATGTCACTGCAACCATATTAGGTCTATTGTGACCTCCCTCTGTATTACAGCTCACTGCCAAGACCTACATGATTCATGTAACTCACGACCTGTCTTGGTGGTAGGAGCTTCACTTTCTCGGAGTCCAGTAGAGGTCCTCCAAGGATGTGACTTCGTTCGTTTGTTACCTTTACTGTTCACCATAATACAACTTTTTTGGTATTTCTGTCTGCCCCCCTCAACTCTTTTTATAATTGTTAGCCTTTTGTACTAATGACATAAAGTTTACAATTTCATAAATACCTTCTTATTTTTCCATGTTCACTCCCTTTTCCAAGTCACTCTGTCACGCGCCATCTCCTTGACTTCCTATCAGGTTAGTCCGGCATCCCGAAGTTCCGGTGGGTATAGTTGGTGAATGGTCGTCAGCGGCTTTCCGGGTCGCCGGAATCCTCGGGGTTGGAAGGAGACACATGAGGTTGGAAGATATTGATTCCTAGATACCAATCAATTATTGAATAAAAATAAACATTCAAAGTATATTACTGTCGATATTCAGAATCACTGTCATGAAAATTAACAAGTGTTCCCGGTTTTACTTCTATGATTATTGACATATAAGGTGTACGTCGGCAAAGTGTGGTCCCTTGGCCATTTAATTGCGGCCCCGGCACAAATATCTGCGGGAAGGCTCTTCGACTCTACGTATTCATGAGAAAAATATTTTTGAAGTATGAACCTTATTAAAAGCAAACTGAGAAATTGTTTTACTGACGAGAACCTGGAAATGTGCTTAAAATTTAAAATAACGACACATAAACCTGACTTGATCAAACTTTCAAAGGAGATGCAAGGACATTGTACGCAATAAGCAGTTTTCTTATAGATACCAGCTTTGAACATTTTTTTTATCAATGAATAAAATCCTGTTCTTAGTGTGAAATCAAGTTTTATTGAGTGTTCCCGTAATTTGATAAATGTCTAAAACTATAATTAAGGTGTAATAGAATTGCAAAGAGATTTTGTAAAAAAAAAATAATCGTTGTTATGTGCATATTTACCTCTTTGGCTAATAAGTTTTCCGACGAATGAAATTTATATTTAAATTTTTTTGGAGACATTTTTCATCTAGAATTATTTTGGCAGCCCTGTGTCTCCGGCGGGACAGAATAATAATAGATTTCGGGATCCGGGCCGCAAATATATCAAACTGGATGCGACAGGAATATCATATTATGTTTTGCCTTAAGACACATTACCCGACTCGCAGAAAAAGTGAAATATCCCGATATATATTACCTACCACGATCACACACTCGTGCCTGCGTACGTTCTATCCTCCTCTGTCTCTCGGGACTGGTGGTGGGGGGAGACCTATTCCGTATGCCGAATGCCCTGTCGTAACTCGAGGGATTTTTAATCATGTCCTTATTAATTGAAGAGACCTTAGAAAAAATCAATAAAAAGTCCGGCTGCATTGTGAAGCCTACCTAAATTATTAAATACATAGGTCGTGTCTGGAATCTATGTATCTTCTTCTTCTTCTTCTGCTTGGTGTAGGCCTTGTGTTTTTAAAATGGATTAGCCTCCTGCGATGTTCATTCCCAGCTGTCAATCCATTTGATTCTATATCGCTCACTCCTTTCAAAAACGTCACGTATAAAAAATCGTCAATTTTCAGTTACATATTGTATTCAGTTATGAATGTAGTACAGTCAAAATGTACTATATTCCAGCAGAAGCGGTATATTTTTTACTTAATATTTACCCGCTACAGGGCAGAAAGTGTTGTTTTTGCATTTTTAAGAAATTGTATTGTTTAATTACCTTTTTTAAAAATACTAAGTATTTTTCAAATAGAGAAAAAACCTTCAAGTTTTACCTAAAAAATTCTGTTGCGCTGTGAAAAGTTTCATAAGTGGGTTGATATTTATTTTTAATACATTTTATTATAATCTTAAATTAAAAAAAACGATATCCTGACAAATCAAGTTCTTTGTATGACGTTGTTGAAAGGAGTGAGCGAAATGTGATCGAATGCAAAGCGGACACCGTAGTAACAAATAAGCGCTTAGAGTGGCAGAATTGAAGACTGCAAGGAGCATATATGGCAATCTACATACGAGTAAAAATGTAGATGACCGTGTAGAAATGAATGTAGAAATGACCGTTTTTATTAGTATTACTTTTTAATGTGAACAAACTTAGGTATCTGACATATTTTTTTAAACGTTTGTCTAGTTATGTTCATCCTAACACCAACAAAATGGTCTATCATGCACTTGTACAGTCTTCTCTTTGTTATGGAATAATTGGATGGGGGGGAGCATTCAATATTCATTTAAAGCCTTTAGAAACAGTCCAAAAACTTATTATTAAAATCATGCTTAAAAAAAATTCTACTTTTCCTTCCAACCAATTATTTCAGGAAGCCGAACTTTTGGAGCTACGAGAAATCTATTGCCAACAGTGTCTAAAATATGTTTATTTGCGCCAACATTTATTTCCTAAAAATAATAATAGATCTAGCCAACGAATTAATAATTTATTAGAAATCCCTTTTTGTAAATCCAGACTTGCGCAAAGACACTCATTTTTCATAGCTCCAAAACTGTTCAACTTATTCCACAAAGACTATTTGTTAGATGTTAATTCCCTAAGTTCGTGTAAATTTAAAAATTTGCTTATTTATAAAAGATTATTTATAAAAGAGACAGATTTAAGTTCCTTTTTCATTTAGCACATGATCGCTAGCTTTTTACTTTTTTACTTTGTCATCTTTTTTATGTTTAAGTTTTAATTAAAAAAAAAAAATTGCTCACTGAGAGTCAAGTATTTTTTTTTTGTATTTAAATTAAGTTTTTTGTATTTTGTATTAACTAATTATACTTAGAAACCTATACCCTTATACCCTGTACTATGACTATTTATTTTGTATACCCACACACAGGCCATGCCTTTGTGGGATCTTATTTTGTATTCATTTTTATTTTTTATAAATATTTTTTGTTTTTGAATTTATGTAATGCAAAAGAATTTTAAATAAAGAAAAAAAAATAAATGCTTATGTTCTAGACAACATCTACTCATAGATGGATGATAAATCCAATCAAATTGAGCATGTTATGAACTTCATGAGATGGTCATGTCCACAACATGCGACTTATCATGGAACGTCATGAGATTATATTACATATGATCATATTTGTATGACTTCCAATATTTGATATTGTGGTCGTCAATGATGGGTAGAATAGTAAATATTACACGTGTCTAAAGTGATCACTGAACTAGCCTGCTTTGTGAACAAGGATTTGGACACCCAAAATGTATTTTTTTACTAGTTTTTTTCGCAGTTTATCTTGTGGGGGATGATAATTTAAAAACGTATATATTAATATTTATTTTTGAATGTCCGATTTAAATTTCATTTGGTTTAGTACATTTTTTTTTTAAATAGTTTTTACCGTTACGTATGGTATCATCACGTTAGCTGATTGTAGATTTCTAACAAACTTACATTAACTCTTTTATTTACATATATTTTTGATGTTTAAATCCCTTTTTTCCGCCTCCGTAGTGTAATGGTCAGCACGCTCGGCTACCGTTCTGGAGGTCCCGGGTTCGATTCCCAAGGGGGGTAAAAATATATATAAGTGATTTTTTCACTGTAATATTTATTCAATATTACCATGGACTGGTACCTGAAGCGGAGGGCTGATCACCTTTCCTTCATAAGTAAAAAACGATCATGATAACACTGCGTTTATAAGACACAGTGCCCTATGCACCATTGGGGTGCGGATAAGGGTTTATTATTATTATTAAATCCCTTTAACGCAATAATCAAATACTGTTAATGTCGATGCTTAATTATTCAAATGTATTCAGTAAATTTTAAAGAAGTAAAAATTGATAAAAATCGAAAGCGTTCATAAAAAATACATTACTTTATGTGACACGCGTATTATTAATCATTGAAATTATACGACCAAAAGTCCTGTTCGCTTGTTCTACATAGCACGGAATACACATCCCACAAATCCACTCCCAATAAATACAGGATGACGTGAAAAAACACGTCTCAAATTGGGATTTGATTTTTTAAATATTACCTGGACAGGTGATCAGGTGGTTCCTGTAGCTTCTCTATATCTCCGAACGCTGGAAGATGTATAAGACCTACTCTAGGCAACTAGAAACTGGCTTAGATGGTAAACTAGAGTATCCCTTTAAGATAAGATAAAGAGTTCACGCATTCGTGACGCCTGGGTGTAACTGATATCTATAGTATAAGATAGAGGAAAGCCATTGGGATGGTATGACCACATAGGACGCAGAGAACCTGAACATATTGTCCTGAATCCACAATATTTTAGGTGTGTCCAAATCGTTGTTCACAAATCTAGGTTTCCCCACTTAAGACTTATTTTTACATTTCGAACCACACTATTATTTTTTTGGAACTTTTAGATACATTAATCAAATTTGTAACACAGTATGTGCGAGCTCACAACATCCATCTATGTTGGAATGAGAAAAGCCCGACCCAGTTTCTCCAGGGTATGCTTGGCTACAATAGTTTAGAGACTAGAAGGAATGTGTATTTAATTACGCATTTTTATCGATTGTTGCGCGGTATGATCGATAATCCTGAAATTATCCGGAGCATTGGTCTGTATGTTCCCGATAGTTACCTAAGACAGCGTCGGCATAGATTGTTTCACATTTCTATACACAGGACCAACCTGCCGATGGTTATGCCTGTAGGAAGAGCTTCCACTATGTTGAACAATATCACATTGGATATTGATCTGTTCCATGTGTCCGAAGGAGTTTTCCGAAGCGGGATTCTTCTACACCTTTAAGTCTTCTTGCTTACTTTTACTTTTAATATATACGCCTTGAATATTGTTTGTTATGTATATATTATTTTTTTATTGAATAAATTGAATTGAATTTCCATTTGTATATGAGGTGCAAATCCTGAATTATATTCACATACTTGTGAAACGCTTGAAAACATGATTTTATTTTATTTTTAATTTAGTTAATTATTTGACCAGTAAATTTATTTACAACAATTTGAGTGTGTCCAAATACTTGTAAAAATTATAGATAATCTTTGAGATAGTCCCGATTTGTAAACAAATATTTAGACACACTCAAAATGTTATCCTTTGGTTTTTGTCGTACACTGTAGGTTTATAGGCAAAACCACACACAGGTTACACGAAATGATGTACGCCGATGTCGTAAATTAATTTAAATCTAAAGCATCGCATCTGCGCATCATTCATCATTAAAATTTATACAGCCAGAAAGTCGTGTCCCCGCTCCGTGTAATGGCGGCCACGCCCGACCCTTCCGAAGCCGTGACGTGACAACGTACCGAACTTAACATGTGGTCATAAAAAAATTCCGCTTCCGTGTCGTCTATCAACGAAAATTCCGCCATTATCCGGTGAGCGTCGGGTGGACCGACCAGACACCGGCATCAAGCGTCTAAAAATGGAAATTTCATCATTCTGTAAAAGATAGATGTCACTAGTGAAAATTCTAGTGATTCTTGTACAATATTTACAAATTAGATAAAATGCCACACATAGAACTTCCAAGAATTTAAGTAGTGTGGTCGTCAAGCATGGGTCATCAGCCCCGTAAATGCCCAGACTTCCATATTCTTCTTCATTTTTGATGAGATGTCAAAAAATTACATGAAAAATAAATCTTTAAAAAATATTATTGGAGATACAGATTTGTGAATAAGTATTTGACACACTCAAATTGTTGCAAATAAATTAATTGGTCAAAAAACATATAAGCTAGAGTAATAAAAATGATGATGATATTTTCTGGCTTTTCTCATGTATGTGATTATAATCCAGGATTCGGACCTCACATACTAATAAAAAAGTTTCTGCTCAATAAAAAGCTTCTTTTTATCTCACCAAAAGATGTCTCTAGTGAAGGTCTCGCGATAATTGTACAAAATTTCAAAATTTGATCATAAATATAGAACTTCCAAGAATTTGAGTAGTGTGGTCGTCAAGCATGGGTAGAATTGGTAAATGTTACACGTGCGTAAAGTGATCACTTCAACCATCATATAACGGTCGTAAGCCCTCTAAATACTCAGACTTCTTCTTCATCTATGTTGAGATGTCAAAAAATAATGTGATTTTGTAAAAACCCCATTGACTGTTTGAACACAAAAATAACTTTCATTCGTTATGGCTGCAAGAAAAAAATGGTCGGGGTCTATAGAAAGCTGTCCCACTGCATTCCCAGATCTGATACATATGCATCTAGGCTTCCTGACATACCTTCTCTTGCCAATCATTCCTTTTAATTTGTTATTTATTAAGTTGTGAAATTTATAGAAAATGTGAAACAAAATTGTATCCCGATTCTACTATGAATTTACAATTAAAAGCTTTCAATATCCCTGTCACTGCCAATCTAAATAAATACAAGTTAGTAACACCACCACCAAATTCTCTAGAAGTGCCCTAATGCAGGCAGTGAAAGCGATAAGTAGTTAGTTAGTTCAGTTAGTCAGATAGATCCGGTTCCGACCCGACGTTGACCGCTCCATAGACGCCTCCACAACTCCGACTGTAAAAAATACGACTGTGTAAAATAACAAACGTTTATGTTCAACCTCCGGGGGAATCTATCCCTGGACCTCCAGCACGGTAGCTATACATGCTAACCATTACACCACGAAGGCAGACAACTAGTCGTTAAATTATAATACTCAAGTGTATTATAATTTAACGATTTAATTTCAAGATTTTAATACAAATAATGCGTAGAGCGAGGCACTGGTCAGTCACCCTATGTGTAAAATTATGAAGCATTTTAAGGAAATATTGTCACGCTTTGACTGTGGCGTATTAGATAAATTTTGAAGGGCGAGTTTGTTTATTAAGAGTTAATTATTTAAATGTGACACGCGACCATCGGATTTGTCAACTTTCTACGTAAAATGGATTATGTTCGATGTACATTACCTCATCGGCGTCATGTAAGTACACACACATGTATATAAAATGTTATTTTTATATATCTATATCGCTCACTCCTTTCAAGAACGTCATAAATCAAAAACTGACAATTTTCATTTATGCATGTTTTTGGAATGCCCAGAAAATGTACTATGCCCCAGCAAAAGCGGCATATGTTTAACTTAATATTTACCCGCTACATGGCAGAAAGTGTTGATTTTGCATTTTGAAGGAAAGGTATTGTTTCATTATTTTTTTAAATAAACTAAATATTTTTCAAATGGAGAAAAAACCCTGAGGTTTTACCTAAGAAGATATGTTGCACAGCAAAAAATTCAATAAGCTTGATATTTATTTTTAATACATTGTATTATATTTTCAAACTTTAAAAACGTTCTCCTGATAAATCAAGTTTTTTGATTTATGACGTTCTTGAAAGGAGTGAGCGATATCGTAGTCGTACAGGTGAATGTTACCAACTAACAAAACGTAAAATGTTCAGGATTGTCATTGAAGTCACTTTTGCTTGGCAAGAAAATAAACATCAATGCAGATAGTCATTTTAAGTCAATATATTATACTTCCAAGTTTAAAATCCTTTGGGAATTTTTTCGGGGCGATATTCAGGGCTGTTTAGCACTAGCGCGTTCCAATAACCAAGTTTCACAAGACATGTGATGGAACATAAGGTGGATGGTTGTTTGGGCTATGTTCTCCCACCTCCGATGTATTCACCTCCCGAAAACCCACCCCTTTCCTTAGAGCCTAAAGGGATGACCCCTATATGGGTAGTTAGTTGGAAGGATGTATTACATTGTACAATGTATGAAGGTTGATCTATTTGACTCTGTGTCTGATTTTCTCTATCTATTACATGATGCTTACCTATAGAATGATTGAAATATTAACCTATTATACGAAGGAGTAATTTCTGTGATTTAATCAATTCATTACGAGCTTCTTCGAAAGTCTTAGAGACTTTAAGAGAGGATACCTCTAAAAGAGTAGATACAAAATTCACCTCTATCTTTCGTGTTTTTCGTTTTTTTGTTTTTTTTTCGACTTTTTTTATGGTACGACTTTTTAACCTTAAGTACCTTTACTAAACTTGGACTTGCTTGACTTGATCTTACTTGACGTTACTTCACATAACTAATTCTAAGAAGGTACTAACTCTTAAAGAGACTGTAAGAGAGGATACCTATGAAAGAGTTCATTAAAAATTCGCATCTTTGTTATGTTTTTTTTTTTAAATATTTTTTTGGTACGACTTTTTAACCTAAACTACCTTAAGTTAACTTGGACTTGCTTAACTTTATCTAACTTGACGTTACTTTACATTGCTAATTCTAAATAGGTACTAACACTTAAAGAGACTGTAAGAGAGGATACCTCTAAAAGTGTTGATTAAAAATTCACCTTTTTTTGTGTTTTTTTTATACGACTTTTTAATCAATTCATTATTAGTTATTTGACATTTTGAGCATGTCCAAATACGTGTTCACAAATCCGGATTATCTCAGTTAAGGAGTTATTTTTTACATTTTTTTTAAACTCACGCATACTGTGTCACGAGATTGATCAAAATATCTAGGAGTTCGAAAAATTTTAGTATTAGTAAGAGTTGTTAGGTTGGGTTATGGTTGAATGGGTGAACGTTACGCGTGTGTAAAGTGATCACACCAAGCCTATGACGGTCGTAAGCACTGTAAATGCCCATATTTCCATATTCTTCATCATATTTGCTGATATGTCTATATGAATATTTAGATATAGGGTACGAAGAACAGGAAAAATATTTAAATTTTTTAAGGGTTAATAATCGTTTGTAGAAGTCATTTTTAACGTTCTGGTAACCGAGACATCCATAATAATTTAATTTTTTTAAAGATAAATATTTGTGTTTTTATTATTTACACAAATGTTTCAATTTCATATTATTTCTGTGAGCCTAAGCGGCTCATTATAAGAAATAGGTATCAAATTGTGGTAGAGTGGGTTCTAACCGATAAACTCTGAATTAAGAGTTCGCGACACTAGCCACGGGACCACGACCCGACACAATTCTTCATCATCTTTGCTGAAATGTCTTTATGAATATTTAGTTATTACGGTAGATACGAAGAATGTTAATAGGAAAAATATTTAAATCTTTAAGGGTAAATAACCGTTTGTAGAAGTCATTGTTAACTACCTGTAATGTGTTCCGGTAACCCGTTACGTCCGGAGGTGTTCGCCTCTGCAGGGGGGAGGGGAGGGGGTCGGGTCCGCGACCGGTGGGCGACGCAGGGTTGGGGTGGTTCCCTAAGAAGTCGGCGGGGGGCATCGCGAGACACAGAGGGTAGCAGGGAGTCTGGGTGGCCAGATAGCTAAAGCCGACTAACTAAAGGGTAAGCACACAGGTGGTGCGGCTAGTTGTAACGTATGGCTGATTTATCAATTTCTATGTTATTCTAGAAGCTTTCGAGCAAGCTTACATAACCTTTCCTGGAGTATGGACGTAAATGAATGCCAGTGTGAATTTTCCTTAAAGTCTGTCAGTTAGTATGATGTAACTTGCATAGCAATGACATCTGTGGATATTTGTATATAATTTTGTAATTTAATAAAACGTAGAAATGGTGACTTTTAATTATTATTATTTTAATTTTTTTTTTGCATAAAATGTACCTTAATAATTAATTTTTTTCATTAAAAAATAATCTATTCCCTAGAGAAAGTCGGACATCAATTATTGCACTCCCCAAAAGGTTAAAAAGCCTAGACTTACTTATAAAGACAGAAAAATTGAGAGAAACTGATAAACGACCTTTAAATTTTTAACATACATACTTACATATCTACATTTCTTCAAAATTATTTATTCTATCAAAAAAGTGAAGGACATTGGTACCTTAACATAAAATGCCCAACCCTCTTCTAGCGGAACAGAAGGCCTGTTAAAGACAGTCAACAGTCCGGCTTCTGATGAATTTCACGTGGTTTTCTCGCACCCTCTGTTTCTAAGGGACCCAGTGTTAACGTTTTTAAAACTTAATTTTTTAGATTTATTTTTAAAGTTTTACTGTTTTGTAAGACGCTTGAATTCGCCCATTGTTCGGCGTTACAGGCCGGCAGACGTGAGGTCGCACGTCACAGCGCCTTTATATATTGGTGCTGGATAATGAGCAACTCAAGGTGTGTCGGTACACATGTGCCGACCAATGGGTACACGGATCTTTACCTGCCCTCCCTGCTGGGGAGGTGAGGGGGGGGGGGGGAGATCGCACCCCCACGTCACAGCTACCCCATAGGGTCGGTTTATCAATCATCAGTTGGGAATTAATTAAAAGCTTTGTTCGGAGTTGTTTCGTTTTTAAAACAGAATTTCTGACTGGATTACGTGATCACTTTATATGGTTGTGTGACGTTCATCGTTCTGTCTTTTATTAAAGAATTTCGAGTTGAAAATATAATATAAGCGAAACACTCATAAACCCAAAAAAGATCCTCATACAGAAAAACTATTTAAAAAAATTTATTTCTTAAATTTACAGTCAGGAATCTAAAAAAATCGGGGAGTATGTATAAAGAGATGTATGTATGAGGAAGTGGTGATGTTCGAGTTCGAATAGTGATAAGGTTTTCAAGGTTGATATAAGCATTATCGATAAAATTTAGAAGGATGTGAATCGAATGAGTGAAGAAATAACAGTAAAATAAAATTTATGAGGCAAAATGTTGGTGATAAAGTTTTTCAAATACTTGGTCTAGAAGGTGATCAGATCAGGAGTCGGAATAATCGTTGGGTATGTATGCAGAGATGCATACATGTGGAAGACAGACAGGTGTGGCATTCTGTTATTCTCTTAGCCTACCCATGCAAAAAACCTACGTGATCGTAAGTCAGTTTGTTAGTTTTCTAATAGTTATTATTATCTCATTTTAAGAAGTTTTAAACGGAGATATCCTATATTTATCTAATATTTTGATTGATCGTTTTTTTTTTGCATTTTGTATGAATAGTTGCATTTGTAACCATTAAATTCATGTGATAAAATGTTATTGAAGCATAAGTGCAATAATAATGAGGAAATACAGCACAAGACAAGGACAAAACAAATTAAATAAAAGCTAATAAAATAGGGAATATTTGGCTATGGCTTTATTCTTTTACATTAGACATATATCAAATACTGAGTGTCGGGTTGTAGTCCCACGGTTAGGGTCACGGACTCTTGAGTCAGAGTTTCTCGGTTCGAACTCTAACACAATTTGATAACTATTATGAATAATGAAAACACAATTATTTTTCAAAAAGAAAAAATCATTTTAAAAATCTACGCCTTTGCTTCACTGTAGCGGACGTCGGAATAATGGCGTCCCGACTCCCGACTCCCGACTCCCGACGCCGGTGTCCATACATCAGCAGCGTCGTTTGTTCAGCGTCGTTTTAGCGTCACTGTGGCCGCGGCGCGAGACGATGTATGATCGCGGATTATTGTATTACCCGATTAGCTCCATGATAATTTTGTTGCATAAATATCTAAGATTTAAGTTTTGTACTGACATTTCTTGGTGGAACTGCATTTTATAGAATAGAATAGCAAGTATGCAATTTTTTCGACATGAATTTAATTTAACGAGTACCTGGGTTTCATCGTAACCGAGATCATCAGACTGGTGATGTCGGTTACGACTTAACCTGGTTGCTAGTCAAATAAAAAATGTGTGGAAAAAATTGCATACTTGTTATTTTATTTTTTCTAAGATTTACATTATTTTGTAAGTGCCCAGACTTCATATTTTTATATTTTGTACATTAAAAGAATTAATAACTTTGTGGTATGATAGTAAAACACTCTTCTTCCCATCCATTGTTTACTTTGTGTAATACCACTTTAAAAAAAGTGGTATTACACAAAGTAATCAATGGATGGTAAGGAGAGTGTTTCATGTTTTTAAGTCGAAAATGTAAAATAAAAAATCTTAGGCGGAGATGATCCAGATTTGTGATCAAGTATTTGGGCACACTCAAAATGTTGTAAATCTATTTTTATTCAACTCTCCACTTATTCATTTCTAATTAAAGTTTTACTTAGTAAATACACTGATTTTTATTCCATTTTATTCCCATAATATACATTTATTTATAAATTGTTATGTACATAAAATAAAAAATAAATAAACAAATTACACTACGGAGGCGGACTACGATCTAACACCATTATACATAAATTGAAAACCACACAACTCCTTTT
The DNA here is from genome assembly GCF_059751285.1 of Brachycentrus maculatus. NCBI lineage: Eukaryota > Metazoa > Arthropoda > Insecta > Trichoptera > Brachycentridae > Brachycentrus > Brachycentrus maculatus. Next base: position 3,941,156 of record NW_028280872.1, read on the forward strand.
TTTCATATAACTCATACAATTGCCAATAATATAATTATTACCTCGCTTAAAAAATCTTTTAATACTTTTTATCAGTAAACTGGCGAGTTAATTTTTTTTATTAAAAGAATTAACGGATAGAGATTTTTTTCGATATTCGTTCAACTCGCAATTTGAACAGCCGACAGCTCGCGAATAGCGGGTTCCAACTCTAATTTTATTTAAATTTCATCAATCCTGGATGCCCGCATTCCTGCAGACATCGTCCTCTCAATTTACAGCCTCCCTACCTCCGTCCCTCGAGGTACATGAGGCCGAGTTTTGCCGATAAATTTCCGCTAGATGTCACTGGCTGTAATTAAAGAGGAAGGTCCGTAAGTATTTTGTTTGGCAATGTAAGCGGTATGTGGAACTCAGCCGCCGTAAATTATTCGCCTTCTCATAGGGACAATACCCGTCACCTGCATACTATGACGGACTTAGCTACCGCCGAATAACGAAACATATACATACATAAATATTCTGTAACGAATGGAGAAATATTTCTGTAACGATAACCTCAATCTGAAACTTTGTCGAAGAATTGTTAGGTTAGGTTAGGTAAGGCTGGGTTTTGGTCAGTATTTATGTACGAAGTTTACTCATTTACTAATTTCAAATCTGATCGATTGTATTTTATTATTAAAAATATATAAAAATAAAATATGTGACTATCATTTCCCCTTATAATGGCATTTTCAAACTACTGTCTGTAGTAACTAGGCAGTTGTTAGAAAATGCCATAAAAAGGCGAAACAATTGTCACATTTAAAAAAAAATGTTTTTAATAATAAAATATAATTAAATAGACTCTAAAAATTAATTAACATGGAGTTTTTATTATTAAACGCCAAATCATTAAATATTTTTTTGTATTTTTTTTGTACATTAAAAGTACACTGTTAACATTGTGGTATGGTACGGTCGGACATTTATACAAAAATATAAAAAAAATAAAGAGAGAACGAAGATAAATGAATCAAAATGGGAATATTTTTAAAAGTGATATTTTAATTTTAATTAATCAATTTATTTATTTATTGAACGGCTGAAGCCTTTAAGATAATACATATAATACATATATACAGTATCTAATATAAAAATAAAAAGTACACAAATGAATACACTAATAGAGAAACAAAAAGTCTTATAACAAATAGTCTTATAACATAAAATCATAATAAAATAATAAGTAGTAAGCACTGGTAAATACACGTCTCCTTCAAACACTATCGGCAAGCAACAAGAGAGAGTGAAACACGACGTTTAAATTTATCCATTATAACATGGAGAAGAAATGCTGAGAAAGTACAGATTTTAAGGAGGATAACAATATATTAAATAAATCTATACTTTCAAAAGCATTGGCTAACATGTGAAGCCTAATTAATGACCTGATGATAGTTATCCTGAAACCAGTAGTGACGAATTAGTGCTTATTAAAGTGGTATTATTTGTCCGCCTCCGTAGTGTAATGGTCAGCACGCTCGGCTACCGTTCTGGAGGTCCCGGGTTCGATTCCCAAGGGGGGTAAAAAAATATAAGTGATTTTTTCACTGTCATAATTATTCAATATTACCCTGGACTGGTACCTGAAGCGGAGGGCTGATCACCTTTCCTTCATGTGTAAACGATCAAGATAACACTGCGTTTATATGACGCAGTGCCCTATGCACCATTGGGGTGCGGATAAGGGTTATTATTATTATTATTATTATTATTACACAAAGTGAACGATGAATGATAAAGAAGTGTAAAAACATGATGTTTTATATCCATCAACTCTTATTGAATAAACAGGAGAATATCATACAAAGTTAGTTGTGAGACAGACGGGCTCATTACCGACCCCTAACCCCAGATATAACATATTATAATGGAGCATCTTCGACAATTTAACCTCCATTCATCCATTGTCCGCGAAAGTTCATACATGATCTTTGGAACTTAGACAACCACCTCAATACATTACCTTCCTATAAGGTAATTTATAGGGCTTTTAGTTCCGTATTAAGGCTTCTCCATTGTGAGCATCCAAGGGTTCCCTCGGCGTGATCTATAGACCTTTAGAAATGCACAAACTGTCACCTTAATTAAAGACATCTTTATTGTGTATGGGGAGTCGATTAATCTTACGTGGTCTAGTCAATTTGTGCCACAATATGGAGAGTCACGACCCGGTGTGGTTCTGTGTGATGTACGATGTATTGGCTAATGATCATTGTTGGATGTATTTTGATTAATGGACGATCAACAATTGGTAATGGACTCACAGATGTCATTGTTCTCACATGTTTTGTTCTCTCAATTTTTTCCACAATTCGGACATTTTTGGATTAATTTATTGAATAACTATGAGAACAAAACAAATCTATATGTTGTGAGGCAGTCAGTTATTGAAATAAAAATATAATAAAAGTAATTAAAAGAATACAAACGAATGTTTTAACATGTATTTAGCTGTCCAAATTTAAAACACAGTAAGGGACATTTTTTTGTAGTACGTTTTTTTTGCATTTTCGGACTTGGTAGAGTCTACTTAGTCCATAAATGCAAAAAAAAAGTACTACAAAAAAATGTCCCTTACTGTGTTTTAAATTTGGACAGCCGTATTACGCCCATGTTTTACAAAACGAATAAGACGTTATATTGTATTTGGTAAAAAAAATATATATTCATATATTCATATTAGTACTACATATACTGTCAGTGTGAATACCTGCCCACATTTTTTATACTATAAATAAATATAAGACTCGCAAGTATGTTAGTCATTAGGTTGGCAAGCCTGCGCGGCGCGCTTTCATAGTCTGTGCGCGTGATGATATTTATAAAAATTCTTACTTTTTGTATAAAATACAATATAACGTCCAATTTGTTTTGTACAACGTCCAATTTGAGTTGTTATACGTCCAATTTGATTTTTGAGACTTACAAAGTAGTTTGTAACGCGTTCAATTTGAAGTAAAGAAAACTAATTTATTTAAACAAGTTTATTTAAACGTAAAATATGAAATAAAAAAAACAATATTTTCAGTGTGTCCAAATACTTTTTCAGAAATCTGGATTATCTTCAATTATAGGAGTTCATTTTATTTTTTTTGACACTTTGATCAAAAATGAAGAAGAAAATGGAAGTCTGGAGATTTACGGGGCTTACGACCGTCATAATTTTCATCTCACCAATAGATGTCTTTAGTGATGTTCTAGTGATTCAAGAACAATGTTTCGAAATTGGTTCATATTTATAGAACTTCAAAGAAATTGAATAGTATGGGTTGTCAATCATGGGTAGAATTGGTGAATGTTACACGCGTGTAAAGTGATAACTTAAACCTTTGACGATTGTAAGCCCCGTAAATGCCCAGATTTCCATATTCTCCTTCATCTTTGTTGAGATGTCAAAAAAACTAATATGAAAGTTAATAAATGATGGTGTCTTATATTGGAACAGCAGCTTTGATTATCGCTTAATATCGAAACTGCTCCGTAGGGGGGAGTCAGGCTCAACGGCCCCAGCGTCTTACACTCGCTCGTGATATTTAAACTGCTGGAAATCTTCGCTCGGTTTGGCGGTGTTTGCACTGCGAACGTGTTTTGCTAGAGATTATTCCGCATAACTTGGGCCAGATAATGCGCCAATGCATAGATAAGTACCCGCCGCTGGGAATCGGAATTTTCAGAGGGAATTTTCACAACGATCGCGCGATGGGGCGATTTTAATATGGCGGCGCGTGGAAACGATACTTTATCATTTTAGACCCATTTATTTCATGGCCTAAAAAAAACCTATGTTAAAAATGCAATAAATGTAAATGATTTAACAACAAGTATACAGTATTTTCCACTTATATTTAATTTGTCAAATATTGGTCAAAGAAAGTAAAAGTGGAAAAACTATTTAATTATTTTGTCATATAAAATATAGTTCTACCGAGAAATGTCAGTATAAAACTTAAATCCAATAAAATAACTTGTAAGCATTTAATCTTTTGTTAGAATGCTTTCTTTTAAAAATCTTTATATATATATATATATATATATATATATATATATATATATATATATATATATATATATATATATATATATATATATATATATATAAATATATATATATATATATATATATATATAAATATATATATATATATATATATATATATATATATATATATATATATATATATATATATATATATATATATATATATATATATATATATATATATATATATATATATATATATAAATATATATATACATATATATATATATATATATATATATATATATATATATATATATATATATATATATATATATATATATATATATATATATATATATATATATATATACAGTATCTACTCAATGAATTAGGGCCACCCATTATTTTTTTGAATACTCTGAAATCTTTTGGATTATTATATTTATTTTACATAAATACTTTAAGTTTTCTATTGACATCTAATATCATGTATATTACCTTCAATAATATGTTAAATATACCTGGATTATTTAAGCCTTTACAAAATTTCAAACCCTTTTTCTGAGAAAGGTCCCTAATTAGCACAGGTAGACAGATAGTTGAAAGTTCAAAAAATAGTCCTATCTCATTTATTAGTGAAGTTTCTTGAGTTCTGGTTGTTGTTTTGTTCAGAGAGGTTATATAGTTATCGTGTCTTGTGAAAAAAACTTAATTTTTAATTTTAGTTCATAAAGTATAATTTTTTTTTGTAAACACAAGTGTTTTTTTTGAAAAGGACAAAATGGGAAAAAGTAAAGACATTTCTGAGGAAAAAAAGTCTAGTGTTATAGTGATACTGAAATTAGGAATACTATCTAATAGAGAAATTTCAAAAAAAGAAAACGTTTCTCGTCAAACAGTGGACCGAATTTCAAAATCAATAAAAAATCAGTCACCCGCCACCAGCAATCGGCGAAAGAACTGTCGTAGGATTAGAAAAACAACACCGAGGACTGATCGAAAAATCGTTCAAAGTGCCTTAGAAAACCGTAGTGCATCAGCAAAAACATTAAAAATAAAATTGGAAGAAGAGGGTATAAATATATCGGTATCAACACTGAGGCGACGTCTTTACGAAGTAAATCTAAAATGCAGGCGCCCTGTAAAAGTACCAAAATTGACACCATGAATGAAAGCGGATCGATTAAAATGGGCCAGGCTACATCGAAATTACTCGGTAGATGATTGGAAAAAGGTATTTATTTAAATTGAATTTTCAACATATCATTTTAGTAAATAAACTTATATATTTGAATTAAACTTAAATTTTCATTATTTTTCAGGTCATCTTTAGTGATGAGTGCCAGTTAGAAGCCGCGACAGAGAGCCGTCGATTCGTCAGGAGAACACCAATGGAACGTTACAATGAGGCCTGTGTGGTAAAAGTTATCAAACACCCCCCTGCAACAATGATATGGTCATGTATTATTAACAATTTACCTGGGCCGTTGTTTTTCGTGGAAGGAACAATGAACCGAAATTCCTATAAGCAGGTCCTCGAACGAATTTTATTGCCCTTCTACCATACACTCGACCCAACAGAAGGTCCATACACCTTCATGCAGGATGGGGCACCTTGCCACCGGGCTAAATCAATAATAAAAATTTTGTCCAACAAAAATCTGCCCTTGCTCCCCTGGCCTGGAAATTCTCCGGACCTTAATCCTATAGAAAACGTATGGAGCATGTTAAAAATAAGGTATACTCATTTCCAAATCCGACAGTAGACTATCTAAAAAAAAATATTCAAAAAATTTGGTCAGAAGACGAAGAAATAAAAAACATGATAAAACAGTGCATTTTAAGTATGCCAAAAAGAATTGAGGCAGTTATTTCTGCCAAAGGTGGAAATACTAAATACTAACTATATTTATATGAAAATATATGCATAATTTAAGCGTAATAAAGTTTTCATGTGTAAATAAAATTCAATTTTGTTTTATTCAAGGTTTTCTCTGAGTTATTCCTGTTTGAATTGAGAAATTGCGTGAAATTCTGCGTGGCCCTAATTCATTGAGTAGATACTGTATATATATATATATATATATATATATATATATATATATATATATATATATATATATATATATATATATATATATATATAATATATATATATGTACATATATATTATATATAAACAAATACATCCTGACGTACACTCCTAGTTTCCTACAGCTTAGCTTAGCTTCTACACGTAAGAAACTAACTAACTAACCATCATGTCACTTCCACTTCACACCAAGCTCTCTTTATAAGCAATATACGCCCTTTCCACATTCATGCACGATCTCATAGATACCTACTGATTATTCTGACTCCTAACTCGACCAATATCAAGTAATAGTAATACTTGATCATGCCAAGCTTTCCTCTGTTATATTACCAACCATATTCCCTTCGTAAATTTTGATTAACTATTATTTTTTCACTCATTCGATTCACATCCCCAAACCATCCGTAGACACATTTGTTGATTTTGACACCTTTCACATCATTGTAAACAATTTTTGCCTCTTCCACATTCATGCATCTCCTTACACATACATACCTGTAAATTTGTATTCATATGTATAGATATTCTTAAATATAAAGAAACAGGTTTCAATTAATAAAAAAATACCTACGCCTATGTCATGGGAAAAGAGTGTAGGAAGCAGTGGAGTTGATAATCGGCAAGCGACCCAATTGAATACCAAATTCTCAAAATAAATATTTATACACAATTATTATTACGCTCCTTCTTACCCCGACTTCCCCTATCGGAAGTTCGCCTTATTCAAATAACTGAACACAATACACCTGACAATAATATTATTTGAACATTCTTATATTAATAAAGGTAGAAGGGGGTTAACATGTACAGATACAAGAGGAGAGATGCAAATGTGAATAAAAAATCTTCAATAATTTAAATGTAACTTTGTTTTAAAATCACCATAAATATTTTATTATAAATAAATTATAATATCTAACGGTTTCGAATCTTACCGTTTTTTTTTATCAAGACTGATCAATCAGTATATATATAATAGATAAAGAAGCGGTTAGCTTCGAAACCGGTAGACATTATAATTTAGTTAAAATAAAATATTTATCGTGATTTTAAAATAAAGTTAAATTTTATTATAAAATGGAAAATCACAAAGTTAGTGCTTTAAATATAAATTATAAAAAAATCTTTTCATATCGAAATAAGCTTTTAAGTTTTATTAGTAATTATTAACCGTTAGAGGGTGACAATCGATAAATCGACTGTAATATTATTTTATCGTCGATATACTGATGATGATGTAAGTGTATTTTAGCGGTTAGCGAGCTAGGAGGTTGTGTCGTAGCGTGTCTGTTCCTAAAGTGCAAATCGTCAATAATTTTAATAAATAAATCATTTGAATAGTGAAAAAAAAGTTAAATAATTCCTGAAGAATCTTATATACATTTCACGAAGGTAAACAATTTTAAAAAAATCCCTCAACTCAACCACAGATGGCACAGAGAACTCGCATCTAAAAGAAGATGTTAATTGAAGGATAATACAACTTCCATAATTTGAGTAGTGTGGTTGTCAATCATAGGTTGATTGGTGAATGTTACACTGTGTAAAGTGATCACTTAAATTATCACATGATAGTCCTGTAAATACCCAGACTCTGTCTGACGTCGGCTTTTAGTGCATGTTATTCTGCGATCCTTAGTGCATGTTGGTCCTCGGGTCAACAAAAAACGCATATGATTAATATGTTGTGTGGAAGTGTATGTGTGTGAATAGTGCAATGGTAGTAACGTGTAGTATTGCTAGCATGCAAGTGCAGTGATTGTCCTTACGGAGAGGCGGGTACATCTTGTAACCTGTAGACATAAAAATCTCTTAACAGAACATTTTGTAAAGAAAATTGTAAATTCATAAAAAAATAATTTATACCATACCCTTACCCTTTTACTCTCTTCCTCACACACTCACTCCCACTTATTTTTTATTAATTTTTTTTATCTCTTAATGTTTTCATAGTTATTTTAGCATAAACGTGGAATTGTTTAATTGGCTTTATTTTTATCAATGTAACCAATTTTGTTAATGTAATGTAATGTTTATTATTGTTAATGTAACAATTTTTTATTTTATTATTTTTTAAATGTAAAGCTGTACAATTCCCGAACAAATAAAAAAAAAGAAAAATCTATCGTAGTGGTTCAGGAGAAAGTGAAGTTAACAAAAATGTGATCATTGACTATTTGATATCTTACTAGCTTAATATTGCCCTGAAAAAATCCCAAAGCGATTTTAAAGTTGGAAGTATAATATATTGACTTTTTAAAAATGACAAACTGCATTGGTGTTTATTTTCTCGCCAAAAAAAGTGACTTAAATGGCCCTTCTGAACATTTTATATCTTGTTAGTTGGTCACTTTCTCCTGTACGACTATGAAATGTTATGATCATATTGTGAACCAGCCAATCGCCTTAGATCTTCCTCAAATAAAATCTATAGGAAGACCAAAGAACTCTTGGATGCTGCAAAAAGAAAATACTCATGCCTGACTTTTACGATTGCGAAAGACACGTGCGAAGGCACAAACTACAGAGGACGACCCCGCTTAATCTAGATGGTCTCTGACATGCGTTGTAGCGAGTTGAAGAGAAAGATAAAGGCTCACCATGAAATAAGTTGCTAACTAATCATCATAAAGATTATAATGATGAATAAGACAACTTGAGGAAGAGAAGAGCTGACTTCAACCGTCTACCAAGACTATAAGCTGGGATGGAACCAGGAAGAACAAGAAAGAGACTTACATTTTAAGAAGAATTCTTTAAAACAAAAGTCTTGTAGTCTTGACATCTTATCTACAACCTTATTTTATTTCCATCCCCCATAGCTGTAGGGTAGTTTGATAAAGCGCCTCAGAGACTGTCCATATATGCTCGCATCCCAATGCAATCAATAGACGTACCCTTATGCTACCTACCCCTGATCCTATATGTATAACAGCCTCACTATTCGCTTTGTTTTCGTTTGTCCAAATGGCGCGGAAGGAATTCGGTTCATTTAGAATGAAAATTAATTCCGTTTTTATCGTAAGGGAATCAATTACAATGAAACGCTAAAGGAAATAAAGCGAAGCCTTCGTCCTGCACGGGTGTATTCTGAAGAAAAAAAAACACTTATTTATTGAATTGGGTTTAATTTTGAACTCGGAAGCGGAACTGAGCAAAATAAATTCTAAGTAATTCCTTTTTAATTTAAGTATTACTTAGTGAATACCACTATTTCTTAAAATCTATCGTAGCTCGTGTTTCGATGCATTCCGTGTTATTTTTAATATCGTATGTGAAGCTAAAATAAATAAATAAATAAAAATAAGAAACAGCTTCTACTCCATCTTCATCCCAAGGCTCCATTTCAAAATTTAGCCATCGGATCGAGTGGTGAGGGTGGCAGCGGACAGCAGCATAGGCGGGATCAGACCCCCAGGAAGACCACCTAAACGATGGAGGGATAGCTGGTCTTCCACCTCCCAGGAGCGACCCGAGAATGACAGGACCTAGTCCTAAAAGAAGAAGAAGAAGAAGAAGACCACCCCAAAGGGACTGCCGAATAAATTGATGAAATTATCGAAATAATGCGTTTATAGTTAGAAAAGGAAAGCTTAGAATATGAAGAACTTGAGAAAGTTTTCAAGAGATTTTAACATTTTTAGTTTTAACCGAGTAGAAGAGCCAAGAAGAGTCAAGAATCACTTGAGCCAGGCAATGGCAGGTCGTAGGCCTGGAAATTTATATCCCCTTTGTATAAAAAGATTCTTCATCTCTATTGAGACATTTAATTTATCTTGATAAAGATTTTTAAATTTAAAAAATAATCAATTGTTTAGTTGAAAAAAGCTTGCATTGCTTTTTAACAAAAGCAAATAATTGATATAAGCATAATTCATATATTTTCTCCAAAAAAAACGACGCTCTTGTGCTTGGAGAGGGACTTACACTCAATGTTTATTATTTATACTAAATTAATAATATAAAAGTATTTTTTCTTTGAATGTTGTTTGTGCTTTTTTTATTTACATGTATAACAGGCATTTAATTTACTTTCCGGAAATTTGCTCCACATTTCAGTTTGTGCAAATACATCTGCCATCAGGAAATTGAAAATATAGGAACTTATCATTAAGTGTCCTTCTCCCATATCGCTCATTCCTTTCAACAACTTCATAAATAAAATAAAAACTTGATTTTTCAGGAGATCGTTTAAAAAGTTAAAAAATATAATGAAATGTATTGAAATTAAATATCAAGCCACTTAAATACAGAACTTTTTACTGTTCAACAGATCTTTTAAGGTAAAACCTGAAGGTTTTTTTTCTCCATTTGAAAAATATTTAGTAAGTATATTAAATTTTTTATTTTATTTATTTATTTATTTATTTCATTTCATAGATACATAGATGCATTCATAGATACATATTTATTTTATAGATACATTTACTATATGTATTACGGCTCTTTAGGCATGGCCTGTGGTGAGCCGAAATACTAACATGTTAATACAATTTTTAATTTTTTTTTATTTTTATTTGTTTGTTTTTTTTTTAATTATTAGATTAAATACATAAAATTCAAGAGATACAATAATAATTTAGTTGAACAAGATCTTTTCTTAAAAATGCAAAAACAACACATTCTGCCCTGTAGCGGGTAAACATTAAGTTAAAAATATGCCGCTTTTACTGGGATACATTCCGAAAACGTGCACAACTGAAAATTGACGATTTTTTATATATGACGTTCTTGAAAGGAGTGAGCGATATGTATTGTGAATACTAGGAACTATCGATAGAGACGATTCATCGCTATATTGTGTCAATTTCACTATGACAAATGATGAAGAATCAAATAGATACAATGTTAGATGGCGGAAATAATAGAAAAATGGCATAAGGTCTAGCTAAATCAATTTATTGAGGGTTGAATTGTTTTATTCTCCGTGCGGATCGTGACAAGCATCATCTGTCCGGGGAGTGGGGGAGGATAATGAGCCACCCAATCACCGTGACCCTAAACACTACAGAGCCTTTATTATTTTTCTATAATTTAAAAAAAATAATAATTGGGACTATATAATGATTGATTGGAAGATACAGGCTTTATATACAACAGTCTGTTAATATACATGCTCATATACTGTATGTAAAGTACAAATCACAATTAACAGTAAGTAAATTACATATACTGTCCGCCTCCGTAGTGTAATGGTCAGCACGCTCGGCTACCGTTCTGGAGGTCCCGGGTTCGATTCCCAAGGGGGGTAAAAATAAATATTAGTAATTTTTTCACTGTAATATTTATTCAATATTACCATGGACTGGTACCTGAAGCGGAGGGCCGATCACCTTTCCTTCATGTGTAAAACGATCATGATAACACTGCGTTTAAAAGACACAGTGCCCTATGCACCATTGGGGTGCGGATAAGGGTTTTATTTTTTTTTAAATATACTCGTAGTAACGTACATAGAACTAAAAGGTCCCAAAACTCATCAAGCAAAACCTAACACATACCTCTTTTGGTCAAAAGAACTTTGATTAATATGGAACTCAATTTTTTCAATTTCATTTCTTGAATGTTTTCCGCAGATACTTTGTGACACATTTTATAAAATTTTATAAAATTAATTAAGTTTGTTTTATCCACTTTTTTTTTATTAACACAATTTAGCCTACCGGTTTCGACAAAACCTTGTCATCATCAGGGTTTATTTTACATCAAAAATATTAAAAACATTAAAATACTCTCAGCAAAAACTTCCACACCATTTTAATTTTTTGTTTTCTATTAAAATCAAATATTTATTTGTAGTTTATATAAGAACTTTTAATCTAATTTTATTTCTGATAATATATGTATTCATCTTGCCAGTGCCCTTTTTTATAACCCAAAATATAATGTATACCCACCCACACCCAGTCCATGCCCTTGTGGGATCTTTTTTTGTATTAATATTTTAAATATTTTTTTGTACTTTAAATTATAATATATTGTCAAATGCAAAAGAATTTCAAAGTAACAAAAAATAAAACATGTTTTACAATATTTTATAATGAAATTGAACTAAAGAGAAATATGTTGATGATGTAAGTCAAGAAATAAAGTCCCTGCACTCGTCCTTCGGTTGCATCATTTGGACGAACGAAAGAAGAAATATCGTCCTTCTGACGAATGGGGCTATTATTTATTGTTTCTTTATTTTATTTTATTTTATTGTGCGGATATCGGGATCCAGGATCCCGTGGGAGCCGGGACATGCAGGGAGGGGGGACGCACGTGAGGAGCCAACACGAGGGGATGGAGTCATGTGGGAAGATCCTGTTTCCTTATGAATTTATTGGGATTTTATACGGTCACTTTTTGGTGCAATAATTTCGATTCAAAGGTTTTTTTAAAATTCTTTCAATCCATAAACAATTTCAATATCATTTTAATGCCATCGGTATCAATGATGTCGGTAATTATCCTAAATTAATTTAGATAATTTATCTTCTTTTTTTTTCCTGGCTCTATCTATAAGATATAGATTCGCAATAAGATATCTCACTCCATTCAACAACGTCATATATCAAAATATATGATTTTTCATATATATCAAATATCGTCATATATCAAAATATTTAACTTTTTACTGTGCAACAGATCTTTTTAGGTAAAACCTGAATGTTTTTTCTCCATTTGAAAAATATTTAGGATACTCGTATTCAAAAAAATAATTAAACAATACCTTTAATTCAAAATGCAAAAACAGCACTTTCTGCCCTGTAGCGGGTAAATATTAAGTTAAAAATATACCGCTTTTGCTGGGATCTAGTACATTTCCTGGGCATTCTGAAAACATGCACAACTAAAAATTGTCGATTTTTGATGTATGACATTGTTGAAAGGAGTGAGCGAAATATTCGTAATAAGAAACAAGTCAAGTAATTTTTATTAAGTTTTAATTATTTTGTATTCTGATTTTCAATTATGAATAGTTTTTCCATTTCTTTCAGTAACATTTGCATTGAAAGAGTGAAACTTTTCTTTTATAAGGAAGAGTCTTCTCAGTAGACCGTAAGAGTATATCTACTTTATAAAGCACCCCCATACTATCCCCTGGATCCCTTGTTTAAATACCACCCCTAGATTTAAAACCAAACACATCTTGAAAATCTATGTCGGGATATGTTTGAGGTGTCCCATTCATTGTTAATTCTTACCATTTTTATACTTTGAAATATTAAATCATATTTTTTTAGTTCCTACCTTTAAGAAAAAATATTCCATAAAAATTAACTTTTTTATAAAATTACTATAAATCTTTTTGTAAATATATTACTAAGTGATTTTTTAAGTTGTCCAATGCAAAGTGGATATTCACAAATAAATAATGCTTCGAATATTAGTTTCAATCACTTTCCTCGTCATTCGTTTCAAAACTATTTTCTCAATTCCAAGGACACTCGATTACTGTCTTAAAAAAATATAATAGCATATTATTTTTATTTACTTATTTATTTGCGCATGCAGAATCATCTTTATTTGATCTTACTCATGTATTTCTTGTTTTCATAATTTTTAAGGCAATGTATTAACATAGGTAATGTATTAACTATTCATTTGTTCATTTTTTTGGTTTTTTAATTTTGTTTTCCGAGAAAAATGTAAATAAAACATATCGAAAACACTTTTTTTGATTTTTCTTATTGAAAAATTACTGTAAAAAATTATTTTGTGTTGTTAAACCATAGAATAATTTTAATTTTGTTATAATTAAATAAGTTTATAAGAAGTTGCGCTTTTTAATGTTTTTTATGATTTTTTTATTAGAGATAAGAAATCCTAGCAAAACAGGAATCAATTATAGTTTAGCAATTATCAAAAGTTAGCTAATAAATACTATGTTTCGGACTGTGTCTAAGTCAAGAAAATATTAGTTTCCATTAACCTGCATCGTGAAGTGTCTGTTTGAACTTGTGTTGACCCAGATCAGGTCAAAAGTTCGTTAACATCTAGCTTGCTTACTACGGGGTCACAATCCGACGCTATGGGTATCATGGTCGTACCTTGTTTTATGGGCAATGAACCCTCGACCCTAAGTGTGGAGCTGAGCAGGCCATCAGACACATAGTGCAGGATTGCCGGCTCAAAGTTTTTGGTGGTGACCTTCGGGATATCCATGAGGCGACCCCGAAGGCTTTGAACTGGCTGACAAAATTCTAGCCAAGATATTGAAAGCTGTCCCACCGCATTTCCAGATCTGATACAGAACTATGTAGGCTTCCTGATAGACCTTCTCTTGCAAAGCAATTTTTTTATGTTTTATGAACTATGTTGCCGAATTTAAAGAAAATGTGAAATAAAATTGTATCGCGATTTTACTGTGAATTTTCAATCAAAAGCTTTCAATATCCCTGTCACAGCCAATCTAAATAAATACAAGTTTGTAAAACCATCACCGAATTTTCTAGAAGTGTCCCAGTGTAGGCAGTGTAAGGGATTGGTAGTTAGTTGGTTCAGTTCAGCTAGATCCAATTCCGACCAGCGAGCCGTTTGGAGCTAAGACTCTAATTTCATAGGACATAACTCATATGGGTGACGAAGAGGCAAGAGTACTTTAAAGTACTTTTTTTACTTTACACAAAGTAAAGTAAAGAAAGTGACCTTCGACGCCAGTCTACCTACTGTTGGCCTGACTGTCAATATAACGTGTGAAACTGATGTCTCTGCTGAATTTTAAGTCGCGTTTTTAAAATCACCCTGCTCGAAGGGGTGAGACGTACCCCCCTATATTATGTACCTGTATTAATTATTAATGCGCAATACAGACCCGGCACCGGGAATGCGGTGAGGGCATGTGTGGGTGTGTGTGTGGGTGTGGGGTGTGGGTGTGGTGGGAGAGATCGGCACACCAATTCAATGCCTGTTATAAAATACGCCGCCAGGAGCGCTTCTCTATTTAGCTTCTCGGTTTGGCGGGACTCTCTAACTGTGAGCCGATAATGTACCGGAGACAGTGCGTCGAAACTATCATATTTATTTTATGGAATAATTCTGTGTCACTCATTGACTTACGTTTAGACTTACCTGAAATCATATAATTTATTGTTTGGCATTTACTTTATGGTATGACATTTTGATCATCAAAAATTAAACACTTGTATTAGACAGACTTGTATTAAATTAGAAGTGTTTAATTTTTATTAACTTATGTTACTTATAACCCTTATCCGCACCCAATGGTGCATAGGACACTGCATCGAATTAACGCAGTGTTTTCTCGATCATTACTGAAGGCAAGTTGATCACTCTTGCGCTTCAGGAACCAGTCAAGGGTAATATTAAATAAATATTACAGTGTAAAATCGCTAATACACTTTTTTTTCACCCCCCCTGAGAATCGAATCCGGGACCTCCAGGACGGTAGCTAATAACGCTGACCATTACACCACGGAGGCGGACAAAAAATTAAAATCAATTGTACTGTAGTATTGATTTATGTACCAGAAATTATATTGATTAAAGTTAATGTATCGTAAAAACACAAAAATTCATCTGTATTTTCAAAAACAAACAAGAGTAGCATATGGAAACTATGTCATTGACTAATAGATGTAGATGTGTTTTAAGCACATCTTACGCAAACGGAATACGCCTACGTCACTCATTAACTAACGTTCAATCGGCCTGTGGGCCTATTGAGGTGTGTTCATACAGAGAAAACTAAATCTAAAATTTAAAATGGATAGAATTACCAAAAGTTTACAACATTTTGAGTGTGTCCAAATACTTGTTCACAAAATCTGGATTATCTCCAATTACAGGAGTTATTTTCATATTATGATTTTTTTTTTTAAAAGCTTCTTTACATCTCACCAATAGATGTCTCTAGTGAAGTTCTAGTGATTCAAGAACAAGGTTTCTAAATTGGTTCATATATATAGAACTTCCAAGATTTTTAGTATGTGGTTGTTAATAATGGGTAGAATTGGTGAATGTTACACGTGTGTAAGGTGATCACTTAAACCAGCCTATGACGGTCGTCAGCCCCGTAAATGCCCAGACTTCCATATTCTTCTTCATCTTTGATGAGAAGTCAAAAAATAATATTACCAAAAGTGACCGCCGAATCAGTCAATGAAATAAAATTATTATTTAACGAAGATGTTTTTTAACGAATTAAATATCATTTTTTGACATCTCATCAAAGATGAACAAGAATATGGAAGTCTGGGCATTTACAGGGCTGACGACCAACTTGACAACCACACTACTCAAATTCTTGGAAGTTCTATATATATGAACCAATTTAGAAACCTTGTTCTTGAATCACTAGAACTTCACTAGAGACATCTATTCCATATTCTTCTTCATCTTTGATGAGATGTCAAAAAAAAAAATACTCCTGTAATTGGAGATTTTTTTCTGTATATATAATGAATATGTATATGTATATATATGTGTATGTATGCGTATGTATATGTATGTATAAACTTCTTACCTAGAAAAAAAATCCTTTAACCACCCTTATTAATTCCTCTCCTTTCCTTCTCCTTCCTGCTAAATCTATTATTTTATAAAGGGTCCGCCAAATAACATTTTTTTTTGAAAATGCTATAAAAAAAACTACTGAATATTTTCTCAAATTTCTTTTTTTATTTATAAGTACAATCCTTCCGGTTAATAATGGAAAATAATTTCATTCAAATGGCTGCCTCGGCTGGCCATGCAGTAGCCTACACGATCGGTCCAATTTTTAAGCACATTATCGATTGTGTGCAGCTGTATTTCACCAATGGCTTCACGAATATTGTCCTTTAAAGCGTCAATTGTCTCTGGCTTGTCGGCGTAACATTTATCTTTGAGGGCACCCCACAAATAATAGTCCAACGGTGTCAAATCGCAGCTCCGAGGTGGCCAAACGACATCAGCTCTGCGGCTGATAATGCGATCTTCAAAAACAGGGCGCAAAACATCGAGTGTAGCTTCGGCTGTGTGGCACGTAGCGCCGTCCTGTTGAAACCAAATGTTGCCAATATCCTCCTCTTCAATTTTTGTGAACAAAAATCCGTTCAACATGGCCCGATAACGATCGCCATTGACTGTAACGGCCACTCCTTGCTCATTTTCAAAGAAAAATGGCCCAATTATGCCTCTGGACCAAAATCCGCACCAAACAGTGACTCGTTTTGGGTGTACCGGCTTTTCAATGTATGCGTGCGGGTTTTCTGTGCCCCAAATACGACAATTTTGCTTGTTTACATACCCGCCAAGATCAAAATGAGCTTCATCCGAAAAGATGATTTTTTTGGCAAAATCGGCATCTTCTGTAAGTCGATCGCAGGCCCACTCAGCGAAGCGAAAACGCATTGGATGGTCAGTTGGCTTCAACTCCTGAACCAATTGGACTTTGTATGGCGTCATACCAAGGTCTTTATGCAAAATTCGTCTCAATGATGTCTCCGAAATGTTCAATTGTTGAGAACGACGGTGAATTGATGTTGATGGCGCTTCACGCACACTTTCTGCCACAACATCGATATTCTCGGGTGTACGCACTGTTTTTGGCTTTTCACGCTTTGGTTTATCGATGAGGATGCCAGTTTCTTTCACTTTTTTCACAAGATAACGAACATACGGAGCTGACGGTGCTTCTCTTCTTCCAAAAACCGTACGCAATTTTCGCACACATTCTGCAACATTACCATGATTTTCAAAGTAATGTCGCAATATTTCCCAGCGTTGTTCAAGCGTATACACAACCATATTCGCTCAGCGGAAGGATAAAACTAATTATCTGTCAAATCAGACATGAGCTAAGTGTTACCATTCACGAAATAAGCACTAGTTGAAAAAAAAAACTTTAGATGGCGGACCCTATATAATACCCTTTTTTGTTTTTTGTTTAATCTCTGAATGTTTTTTAATAGTTTTATAACGTAAATGTGGAATTATTTTTTTTTTTTAACGTTACTATTTTTTGTTAATGTAATGTAATGTTTGTTATTGTTTATGTAACTATTGTTTTATATAATTTTTTTTATATGTAAGCTGTAAAATTCCCGAATAAATAAAATTAAAAAAAATAATCCAGATTTTGTGAACAAGTATTTGGACACCCTCAAAATGTTTAAGTAAATATCATCTGAAACTATATTTGTCTTATTTTTGTATCGGCGCAGTGTGCCACTTCATATTGGAGGATTTTATTTCAAATGGTAGAGTAAGGAAGAGAGAGCTATCTGAAATTTGAATAATGATATGAGATGGGAATGGGTTTTTTATTTATGCTTCTGCTGCTACATTTCCCATTCCTAGTCTAAATATTCCCATCTCCACCGTTCTTCCTCACCCCCCACCCTCCACCATAACTTTGTACATTATTTCCATGATTTTTGCATTCAGAGATAAGTTGCATTATTTTATTTTAGCCGAACGATCATTAATTCGAATTCAGCTAGAAGAAAGAAAAAAACATTCACAACATTTAGGTCCACAAACCCTTGCTCAAAAATCAGGGTTTTCTTAACTGTTTTTTTTTTTACATCTTAACATCTCAGCATATCGTAGTCGTACAAGAGAAAGTGACCAACTATCAAAACGTAAAATGTTCAGGAGGGTCATTTAAGTCACTTTTGCTTGGCAAGAAAATAAACATCAATTCAGTTATAGTAATTTTTAACACGTCAATATATTATACTTCCAAGTTTAAAATCCTTTGCGATTATTTTCAGGGCAATATTAAGCTAGTAAGATATCAAATAGTCAATGATCACGTTTTTGTAAAAAATGCACTTGGTCACTTTCTCTTGTATGACTACGATATATAGAAATATCAAAACAGTTCAGATAAAAATTATCAAAGTCATTTTAAAAAGAAAAAAAACCGTTCCAACCAAATGATTTTTTTTTCAACATTCCAAGTCCCAAAAGTACAAAATCATTTAAAAATTAATTTAAAAAATATCCACGCAAAACTTTTGCAATGTTACCTCAGGGATATATATTTTTATTGTTTAATTGCAACAAATGACGCTAGATGGAGCTACTATCGTTCGCAAGAAGCGTGTTCAAACGCTAAGGACGCAGATATGAACCTTTTCAGCCCTAAAATCGAGGCATTTCTATATAAAATGTTTCTTTAGCGGTGTTCTCATTTATCAGAAAGGTATTGAATGGGTGAGTAACAATATATTTTATTTATTATTTGTCCGCCTCCGTAGTGTAATGGTCAGCACGCTCGGCTACCGTTCTGGAGGTCTCGAGTTGGATTACCAAGGAGGGTAAAATAAATATAAGTGATTTATTCACTGTAATATTTATTCAATACTACCATGGACTGGTACCTGAAGCGGAGGCCTGATCACCTTTCCTTCATGTGTAAACGATCAAGATAACACTGCGTTTATATGAAGCAGTGCCCTATGCACCATTGGGGTGCGGTAAGGGATTAAAAAAAAAATATTTCGGCATGCAATTTGTGGTAAGACATTATTTGATTTTAAATGAAAACACTCGTTTTTTACTACTTGAGTTAAGTGCTAAAAAACAAGAGTTTTCCTTTAAAATTAAGTATTTGAAATACTTCATAATTCTAAGTTTTCTTCGATCTTCCTCTGCTTCTATTACAAACCACGTTCGCCTCATAAATTCGTTTTACTCTTCTTTCTTCACTCATTCGATTCACATGCATATAATTAATCTTGTAAAATGCAATATTTTTCCCTTTTATGAACTTTTATACTCTATTATTTATTGATTCGGTTTTAGCTTTAAAAATTTAAAAATTAAGAAAATTTAGACAAACATAAAAAATTCAATTCTGAATTACACTTTATCGAGTTTTATTTTTATTTACGACTAGTTTCGAAAACGACAGATGTTTTCATCTTCTGGTACAAATTAAAAGTTTATTATTAGTTTTAATTTGTACCAGAAGATGAAAACATCTGTCGTTTTCGAAACTAGTCGTAAATAAAAATAAAACTCTATGAAATGGTATTCTCAAGTGGTTAATTTTAATAAAAACATCATGCCATTCCACAAAGTTAATGCCGAATCAATAAATAATATAAAAATCAATAATTTGCTTTTACAAAATACGTCACTATTATTATTTATATTTCCTTTTCCAAAAAGTCCAGTTCCTTAACCCCCTTATTTATTATCCTACCAACTTTTATAAATACCTGAAAAAAATTCGTTAGTTTTACTATTTACCTGGCGATGAAAACAACCGTAGATTTCGAAACTAGTCGTGTGTAATGAAATAAAGCTCAATAAGTGGTATTAAACAAATGATGATTTTTTTCATCTTTGACACTAATACACACACATAAAAAAAACTACATATGTATTATACACTCTCAAACATAGTCGTCTTGTAACATTGGAAAGATGTCATTTCTTTTTCAATAGAATCCTTTGTGTCGTCTGTATCTGGGGCCGGGTCTCAAGGGGTCAATTGAGTCCACCCGCTTGTCGTGTTTACACGCTCTTATTGAACCCTAACACATTCAGGACCGGTGCACATGTTATATTCAAATAAATTGACACAGATACCATTAGACTGAATATAAAATGCTTTCATCTTATATGAAAATATTTTTCCCGGGGTGTAAGAATTTTACAATGATATTAAAAGGAATGTAAGGCTGAACTGGTAATAATTTAAAAGAGTAAGAAAAGTTATATAAGGTGGTATTGACATGTGGAGCGAATGACTTAGAAATCATATTTTGCGAATGTGAACGAGAGAACAGAACGAGGACGGCCGAAAAAGACTTGGCGAAACCTGATAATGTGATGTGATGTTCAAATTATTTGCAATATTTTGAGTGTGTCCCAATACATGGTCATAAATCTGGATTTTCTCCACGTTGGAATTAGATTTATATTTTTAGGAATATTTTTATTTATTTAAACTTTATGTACAGAAATGGAATAAGTACATTGGCGGACTTATAGCTTAAATGCAATATCTTTCAACCAATCAAAAACAGACTAGTGATATTTGTCAAAACGTTTGATACCATGTATAGCTGTTTGCAATCAGAGGGCAGATAGTCTTGATCATTAAAAAAAATGAATAATAAGTTGATGATAATGAGGAAGGCAAAGGTAAAAAGGAGTTTAGGGGAGGAGGTAGAGGGAAAAACTAGGGGAGGAGGTTTGATGGATAGTTGGGAATCTAAGATGGATAGTAATCTTAACATCTTAACATAGACGAAGAAGAATATGTGTCATAAGATTGATATATATCTATGTAACA